>NW_011499879.1:1542117-1548280 GCF_000495115.2 Populus euphratica | reverse complement strand
ACTCTTTCAATATCATAAAAAAGCAGAATAACACTAATGAATATGAACAGAATATACAACACAACATATTATAGGAATAAGTTTTAACCTTTTAATTAAATCAATTAAAGTATTACACAAGGTTCATCTTGTGTGCTCTGCATATTTTCATTTTGCCTCAGCTTACGGGCTACATATTTTTACAGCCTACTTATGTACAAGACAATGAAAGTTACATAAAGAAACTACCCCTAACTTCCTGTATAGGTGGAGCACTCATTATTCCGTGTTCTGGCCACTTCTTTTTCATATAAGAAACTGTCGCAACTATCGATAATTGCTTCCAAAACTACTGCAATTGTATTGACATGTTCTTCTATAAGTCAACTACCCATTGCCAGCACATATGTTACCAACGTAACTGCTTCGCATGCCTTGGATCGTCAGTTGCCCAAGTTAGGATTTGTTGCCAAACATCAACCCATGCCTTGTCAAATTGTTGATGTACATTACTACCGAATCTGTCACTACTCAAACATGCTACCAATATCGATGCATGCTGTCATTCATGCCAGTAGTGTTTACGTTAAGTCTAGGACTGTCTATTGTCCAGACTTATCATTAGCCCTTGCTACCGATTCTTGCAATGTTGCCGCATTCCTTGACACTGCCGATCTCAACAGTGCTATCGAATTCCCCACTGTCCCATTGTATCGTCCTAGCACTGTTTTGTCAAGCCTTGGACAATCCTTGTCCAAATCTCAACTCTGGTCAACATATTGCTGCTTTGGTTATTGTGTGCTGCCGCACACACTTTGCCGACTTTCACTACTGTCATGCGAGAAGCCACCTCATATCTATTATTTAGCAATGCTTTTTATCAGTCTGCCATAATGGATTTTAACCTTGTGATAACTTCCCTAAGTCTCAACTCTCGTCAGCATATTGTTGCGCTGGTTGTTGTGTGCTGTCGCACATACTTTACTGATTTTTGCTAGTGTCATGCTTGGAGCCACCTTATATCTATTATTTAGCCATGCTTTTCATTAGGCTACCCTGATGGATTTTAACCTTGTGATAACTTCCCTCTTTCTTTCTTTTCTTGCTAGCCTCCTTTTTCATTATTTAATTTAAGGTCAAGTAGTTAATTTTTCGCTTAAAAAATTATTTCATTAAAAATCTTAATTTTTCTATAAAAAATGGAAAAGGTAAAGAATTGGTTCGGTTATGAATATATATTCCCTAAATCTTGTGTGTGTGTGTACAAGCACTTTTAATTAAGGTCACTTCTTAATTAATTTAGGGTAGCTCACTACGGCAATATTAATTTAGCTCGAAGTGATTTGCCTTGCACTTTCAGTAATGCGCGGTGATCAATGCTGGATTTAGCAGGCGTACATTTTAAATCAGGTTCTAATAGGGCCGAATGCCAACAAACTTAGCTAAAAACGCAAGCTCTAGCTTTATTTGAAATGTGTTAATTAACCTTTAATGTCGTTGGTGAATTGTTTATCAAACTATGCACATCCTGTTCTTAATTAACTTTTGTATTTTTTTAATGATCAAGGTATTCTAAATCAATTTTTATATATTAAAATTATTTAAACTTATAAATAGACCATTCAGGCATTCACATCTTAACTTGTAATAAGATAATATATATCGAAAAACAAATGTATCTATTTATCATCCAAGTTTGAAATCAAAGTTCATCTGTCAACTTCTAGTGCGGTTGGCAACCACCACAAACCCATTTCTATGGCATCACCCGTACGTTTTCAAATGTATGCTAATTCAACCCATTTTCTCTTTTCTTTCTTTTGAATGCCAGATTTCTTGTTTTCTCCTGTTTGGAAGAAAGGAACACCATTAAACCAAACGACTACTGGTCATTTTCTTCTCCACCAAACATCTAAAGGATAATTTTTTAATGATCATATAAGATGAATGGATAATTAAATTAAACACAAATGTTAATATAGAATTGCAGGAATTACATAACGTGGACTAGCAATATGTATATGATGGCAACATAAACAAACAAACAAAAAACAATTATGATTCAGATTGAAACTCCACGGCATGAAAGTAAAAACAAGAGATGAGACAAAGGTGGTGGTGGTAAAAAGTTACAGCTTCCTTTCCTATTGGTCTGGGAGGTAGATGTGGTGGTGTAAATGGGATGGTGTTAGTAGGTGGGTCCAAACGTGTCGTGGCTGTATTGGAGACATGTCAGAGCCAGCTTCGACTACGGTGCAACCGAGCCCCTGCACGCAAAGGGCCAACCCTTGACCCATCTTGCTTGGCAATTTGTCCGGGTCGCCCTTCCCCGCTACAAAAACGAACAAGCGTCTATGAGAGATACAACTTAAGGTGATCATATTAACTTTCTCATGACAATATTATTTATTTTAATGTTTTGTTCCATTTATTTTTTTGGTTCCACAAGTGATGTAATGGATCTTGAATTACACAATAAGACTTTTTTTTTTCCTTTATTTGTTTTTTTTTTAATTTCTAAATTTCATTTCATTCTTTTTAAGATTAGAACTTGAAATATATGAAAGAAAATATCAGATCTTGAAGGTAAAAAATGTCTCTTTCAAATGATCATATATAAATGCATGTCATTAATTACAAAACAATATTTTGCGTCTAAGGTTTCACCGGATTCTCATAAAAGAAAACGGTATTCTGCCAAATTAAGAATCTAGTCGGTCGATCTATGCATTATTTGAAAGTCCCCAATGCATTGAAATCATGGTTTCACTTCGAGTTCCGGCAATGAAAGCTCTAGCTAGCTAGGATTCGGTTTTTATCCCGGGATGGAATTCAACTTGCTAGCATGTGCTTTTATGTGGAGCAACGTCTTGAAAGGGCTATAACATAAAGAAGACCACAGGAGAGGGATCGAACAGTGTCTCAAATCAGTCCACACAAGGTCATCTGAAACCATTTAGAGAGGGGACAGTGACACCAAGCATGACGCCCACAACAAGCTATGACTACATGATCTTTTCCTTTGATTTCTTGTTCCTTTAATGCATGCCTAGCTTGTTTTGTGGATGATAGGTGGAACCGTTGCCCACTTCATGTCTCCCTCCTCCCATTTTTGGCCCATTCCTCGATATTTGAGGACTCCTGCTGATAATATTCTTTGCCATCTAATTAATTATCTAAGATTCGAATTAGTTAATCTTATCAAGCTGAAGTGTAATTGCCCACGAAGGCTAATGTTTATTCATTGGATTGAACCATTATTCATTACTTCTCAGCAATGTCAAATGTGGGTGAAATGCTTGGACATTCAAATTACGAGTTTCTTAATAAGTCCTTTTTTGGATTATGATGACAATCATCACGAAGGGTGTATAAATGCTTCTTTATTCGCTGAAGTGTAGATTGATTAGCCATCCCTAATCACTACGTCATGTAAACCCTAATAACACCATTATCATAAATTCCACATGGTCATTCATTTAATATTTCCCTAATCACAATCATTATATGTCACATGATAAGTGTGCCTAACTGGAAAAATTAGGTTTTGTACATATATATAAACAAAGGGCATGGGCTCTTAAGACCCTGAAACGTGCTATATTTTTATTTTTTTATTTTATTAAAATTGTGTTTTATAGTATAGTAACAATTATTTTTTAAAATAATATATTTTTTAATTTTTTAAAATTTAATTTTTACATTAATACATTAAAATTGATAATTTAAAATCATAAGAATATAATTTAAAACAAAAAAATTTATAATACTTTAAAAATATTTTTTAAACACAAAAATACTCTAAATTTTGAATTTTTTTTCTTTTATATAACTACTAGTTTTAGACGAGTCAATAAAAAGGGCAAGTCCACGAGTCGTCTTTGGAAAAGCTTAGAAAAACCCCATGTAGCAGTGGAAAATCTTCCGAGTAGACGCCCCCCAACGGATCTGGATTCAAATCTTAGACTCGACAGTCGCACCATGAGCTCAAAATTTCTAATCTCGGGCCCTTAATGATTTATCATTGTGCAAAATAAAAGAAAATTAATGGAGTCATCAGAAACTCCTCATGACCAGTCCTATCAAAGGGCAATCACGACTAATAAAAACAAGAAATTTATAGAAACAACCGCAGAACACAATAGGACAGTGCCAATATAAAAGACAAGAAATTGCACATAACTGAGGCCCTGAGATCTTCTTTTGGCTCCCCCTAATCTTCGGTGTATCTTCGCACACACTTCACATTCCATTAAAGCTTTCCTCCCTCTTCATTGATACTGACTTGGTGTTGGAGGATGCTTTAACTTTATCAGGGAGCTTATTTTACAGGTGATCGAGGGTTTGATTTTGCTCATGTTGTTTGGCTGCCATTTCCACACACTTACTGATCTAACCAGAGGAGAGTTCCAGCCTTGAAGGTCGAACCTTATCATTCCTGTCCGTTTCAATAGCTCATGGTCACAGTTCATTCTAGCCCAAGAGATCTCAAGATGAAAAGAAAGTGCGACCTTGTCACTGACTATTATAAACATCTAACAATTGATAACTTGTAAATTCAATGTAAAATATATATATAATATTCTTCTTTCATAACATACAACCCTCTTCTAATTCAAGGTAAGAGAACCAAATATGAATTTATGTTTCTAGCTATAAGCCCAAAGAAACATACGCAAAATGATGCAGTTTATGATACATATTAACTCTTTATTATATAATTGAAATGAAAGTCTGGGAAATTTTCTCTGTAATGGTTGATAAAAAAAATTTAAAGAAAATTTTTAATTTTTTATTAATATATCAAAAACTATAAAAATAATATTAATTTAACTTTTAAAAAACATGTAAAAATCATAACATGGGACAGAAACCCCAAACTCGGCTGTCCCATCACTGTCCTTTTAACAGCGGACGCAACTCTCACCTACCTGTAAAAAGGGCTACCCGTAGCATGTTCCCTTTAACATTGTACCAAACTCTAATCTACCTGTAATCAGGCCTATGAATAAGACATAAGTGAAATCCTTTCATCTTCCCTCCCTTCCTATATTATATATGCACCTGTGGTAAAATCTGAACTCAGACACCAGAGCTCCTATAGAACCCACCCTTCTCCGCTTCATCTCTCTCTCTCTCTGACATCAAGAAAAACACAAGTAGAACAACATGGGTTTTCCTGTTGGCTATTCACAACTACTCCTCCCAAAACTCCTTCTCCACGCACTTTCTGTTCTGGGTTTCTTCAGAAAACTAATAAACACTCTCTTTCACTACCTAGGCCTCCCTGACTTTCTTGAACCCAATACTTCTTCCTCTTCAACCAACAATATCCCTCCATTTCGTGTCCCTGAATTCCACAACCACTCAGTCTCCGCCCTTCTCATCCGTGAGATCCTTCCTGTTTTCAAGTTTTCAGAACTTGTTGATCCTTCTGCTGACTGCTGTGCTGTTTGTCTTTATGAGTTTAAAGAGGTTGATGAGATCAGACGGCTTGCAAACTGTCGCCATATATTTCACAAGTGCTGTTTGGACCGTTGGATGGGGTACGATCAGATAACTTGTCCACTTTGTAGGACACCAGTAATTCCTGATGATATGCAGGAGAGTTTCAACGAAAGGTTTTGGGCTGCTTCTGGTATTCCTGAGTTTTATGGGGAGTATTCACAAATTCCTGACTTGTAGTAGATTTTTAGTAATTTTCTGCTTTCTATAAAAAGAAAAGAAGAGAAAAGAAGAGAAGAGAGTTTTTTTTTTTTTTTTTTGGGGGGGGGGGGGGGGTGTCCGGGGGGTTTGAGGTGAGTATGTTTTGTAAGTATACCCAAAGTGATGCGAGGAAAAAAAAAAAACAGAGAGAGAAATTTGAGCGTGTTAGAATTAGATTTTCTGTATATATAGATTTTGTTTCCCCTTTTATTGGTTAATGAGCTTCAGTATTGTTAGTCTCAAGGTTTCCTTGATATGTTTTCTTGTAGGAGATGCATTCCAATTGAGATGTGTATCTTAACCACACATTTCAACTCCAAACTTCTACTAGTGATCGAGGTGGTTTGCGTTTTCTGATGAATTAATTGTTTTTTCTTTTTTTGTAATGTCTTCTTCCTATCAATTTTGGATATTTTTTTTTTTTTTTTGGTTTTTTTGGTTTTTTTGCGGGCGCCCCTACCATTGTTGGGTGGGGCGG
>NW_011499879.1:1469882-1542071 GCF_000495115.2 Populus euphratica | reverse complement strand
TGCGCGCACCACGACTAATCCCACAGGCCCTGAAGTTAACGACCATGTAAGCCTCTAGTGGCCATCATATGAGCAACCAAGAACTCGAACCTGAGACCACAGAGGAAGCAAACCCCTTGATCCCAAGTCCTTACCACTTGGCCATATTTTGATTTACTGGGTAGAGGATCATGACACTTTTCTTCAAATCATTCATAATACTCATGATATTTTGTACGTAGGCGTGGATAATGTTTGTTTTCATTTTCTGGTTTCTTTTTTGCGGGTGTGTTGGGTTTTTCAACCTTAAATAATGATTATTGAAGGTGACATTATTAACTGCTGCTAGAAGCTGACAAAATCGAGGCCTCACAGCGAGACGTTAATGGTTTTGCTGTTCATTGCAATTTCTAGTTGGATTTGGAATCTAAGTTCAAAGAGCCACTGTAAATATATCTGAACATAAATGCATCCTGCTCTCTTCCACTTCACATTCCTTCGAGTTTGGTGCAGCTCTTGAAAGGCAAGTTAGCTAGCTTCAATTAAAGTCACCTTCACAGATATACCATCCAAGCAATTGAGCATTTTAACACCATATTTGATCTTATTCGTTTATTAATAGAACACGAACATAAAAGTGATTATGTATGCTGTCCAGATTTTGAGGAACCTTTTCAATTTCCCCTGGGATTCTGGTCAGCAATTGCTTTCTTCTTTTGTCTCCATTTACCTTCGTTTCTTTTTCTTCCTTTTCCTCTTTCGAAAGACGCGATTTGAGAAATTTAAGAAGCCGGCCCTCTTCAAGCCTTCCAGATTAAAATCTTTGTGTACCTTAATAGTGTTCGTTGGTTAAATTTGGAACTTCCAGTAAAAATATCGTTGTTTAAATTTTGGGAATTTTGCTATAATATGTCCAAGTGTTGAGAAAAATAACTGGAAATTTGTGGCATGGCTTATTATGTTCAAGAATATAGTTGGAGGGAGCTCTCATTCATTGTGCAACTCATACTACCACAAAGATTTAAAAACGTTGATAGAATATTTCTTCAGAGTATAATGAAGATTTTATGGGCATTGAAGTTTTTTTATTGATTCACCTATAGAAAACCGTTACTGAAAAGTATCTCGTCGGGATTTTTTTTTTGTTGATGATTTGTAGCTGTTTAGTCTCCTGATAGGATTTTATGTAGGCGATTCCATCAAAAATTAAAAAAAAAAAATTATGATTCCCAGCCACAATAATGAGATGGTTCACAGTAAATCACAACAAAAATGTATCTCCAAAATAAAATTTATTAATACAAATTTTACAATTCATTTAAATAGTTTACAACAATAAAATTAATAGACAAAATCTCATATACAAATATTTTTTAAACATATATAGATAGATATGAACAACACTTTACAATTCTTAAGAAGGTAAAGGGAAAGAAAAAGATCTTGAACTAGAATATCCAGAAGAGAGAGAGAAAAATATACTCATAGTTGCACTCATTTAAGCCTGATATATGATATTTTATTGTTAGAGTTTTGCTCTCATTCTTGCTCTCATATTCTACATCTCAATAGATAATTGTTTCTAAATTCTTTTCTTGGAAAATCTTATCAAAGTCATTTGATGTATACCTTGGGTCAGAATGCGTTGTGCCACAATTGAAATAGTACAACCTGTTGTTGGTTCTTGAGTTAATGTCATATGCATATAATAAATCTAATTTTTATTAAGTTTATTACTGGCAACAACTTCATTGGCATAACCCAATTATGGGTTATCCTCTAAAAATTATTTTTTTAAAATAAAAATTAAAAAATAAAATAAAGGTTGGCAATGTTAGGAAATTAAGCTGCAATTTTTGGGGGAGATTTTAAAGCCTAATTATACCCCATTATGTCCAAAAATAAAAAAAAATATAAATTTAAGGTTAAATTAAATGATTATTGTATAAATTTGCATAAAAATTAAATCCAAGGACATAATTAAATTTTTTTAATAGGCCAATTTGATTTAATTATAAGCTAAGTTGAATTTTAATTATGTTTAAGAATTAATTTGGGCCCAATTGAAGGATTTAATTAAGTGCAAGGACTTAATTATACTTTAAATGGGTCAAATTAATTTTATTTGGGGCTTAATTGGTGAAAAATTAAGTTTGGGGGCCTAATTTGGACTTAATTGAGAAGATTGAAATTTTCAGAGATCAAATTTATTTTTTTTCAAGTTAATTAATTGAAATCGAGGGCAAAATTGCAAGAAAATTGAAGTCTTAGGGTCAATTAGAGGTTAAATTAATAAAATTCACAGTCGATGACCAATCTGCAAAAGGCGTTAAACTATAGGGGCTTAATTGACAAAAATCGAGGGTGAAATTGAAGAAATTAAAAATTTAATGGTCAATTAGGGGTTAAATTGCATAAATCCAAGACCAATGATCAAATTACAAAAGGTAGGTAAATCCAAGGCTAAAGTTGAAGTTCTAAAGGGGCCTAATTGCTTTAAATTAAAAGTTTAGAGTTAATTAGAGGTTCAATTGAAAATAATTGAAAGCTAGAGGACTAAATTAAAAATTAATAAAAATTCTTTATTCAATCCAAAACGGCGCCGCCATTTTCAATATATATATATAAGAGGACTAGATGATGCCTCATCTAGTCACTGTTCATTGTCTTCCTTGATTTTTCCCGAGAATGCTGCCTAAACAACTACTTTTCATGTGCATTTAATTCTTCATTACTTCATCAAATCTTACAACACGTGAACGCAAATGATCATTTACAATCTCTCAACAACTTCAAGTGAACATTTCAGTTTGAATAGCAATGAGACAACGCCAACACTGGCCTTAACAGGCCAACTTATGCAACTTTTTTCGCAGATTTGACAACTCAAGATGTCTACTTTGAGCCAACAATTAGCATCTTTCCATGCTGAATCAAGAGCTGAAACAAAAGGAGAAGAAAATCGAGTCCAAAGTCAGCAAAAAATCATCCTCACTGCCCCCGTTTCTGCAGTTTTTTTTTCTCTTTCTCCCTGTTATTCCAGCCATTAACCAAAGCCACCACCAGCTCCACCACAGGTAGCTAGCCTAACCACAAGCCGACTACCCCTATGCCTGAAACAGTCACCACTTCTTCTTCTCTCTTACCTCTACAAAATCTTTCTTCCTTCCCCAGTGATTGACTCCGGCCTACCCTTTTAAAAAGCTAGTTTTGTGAGGTCGATTTTGGCCCAAGCTAGCTGGGCTCAGTCCAGTTAGCTGGGTGATTAGTACTTAAAAGTGCATTTTTATCATGGTTTTATATCATCATTTTGCACTTGAAGTATCAATAACTCCTTAACTAAAATATGTTTTATAATAATGTATCTAATAATATAAGATACCTATAATTTGTGGTAAATGTCTATTTTTAATGCAGGCCTATCACATAAATGAAAGGATTGATTGATGACTTGAAGAACTTAAATTGCATGGATAAAGAGATGGTCAAACTTAGAGAAGAGATGTCGGTGCAATCCAAACCGGAACACTGTTTGGTAATTGGGTCATATCTGGAGCTACAGATCTCAGATTTAGGTCCAATTTATATGGATGGAAAGGTAAGACATAGGCCTACAACTTTCATATGGAGCCCAAGATCTAAAAAGGCCATTATCAAGTCCAAATTGTAGCAACAACAAAGAAGCCCGAATCTGTCTTCCAGCCCGAGCACTGTTCGGTATTTTGGCCATATCTGGAGTTCTAGAAGTCCAAATGAGCTGAAATTTTTACACAAGAAAGCTGAGACAATTGCCTACAACTTTCATGTTTGGACCTGGCTCCAATTTGGACGTTATCAATGACGTTTTGGGCAGACAAGAGAAGATAAGGATTGTCACCAAGTCAAAAGTTGGCCACCCACTTATCAATTAGTCATCAAATCAATAGTTCCCAATTTTGGCCTATAAAAGGAGGCATTTGCCATGCATTTAGGCATCTTGGTTTCCAGATCAAGATCATGCTCTTCCTTTCTCTCTTTGTATTTTTTGTAATGTTTATGCTTTGCTTTCATTAATATTAAGTTTATGCCTTTCATTTCCTTTCCTTTACTTAGTTAACTTTTATGTTCTTATTTTGTTTATCTATTTTGCTTTCTTTCATTATGTCTAGCTAAGTTAGTTATGTCAAGGTGAAAAGGTTACACTAATGGTGTAAGAATAAGTATAATGTAAACTTAATATGGACTTTAATGTTTGATACTAACATGTTTTATATTTGTTATCTTGTTCACTCTTTAATACTTTGCTTGTTAAATGACTAATCTTGATTTATGTTGTATAACACTTGGTACAACAAATGCTTGGCACTTTCATAGCCCATAATGTATGGTATAACCGACACCTGAGCTATGAAAGGAACTTGATTTGTTGTTAACATAAGTTATAATCATGAATGCTTGACGAGATTTACAAGTATTAGCATTAATTGAATAAGATGACTAATGTAATCATGTTAACAATATATAATATGATTGGAACCTCCTTTGTGTGTGGTTTCCAATTCAATAATAAGAGTTTATACTATACTTGTTTGATATACCATTAGTGGAACCTCTAACCTTGACATTTGTTATTATTATTGTTTAATCCTTAAATTAATTTTCCATCTCCAAGTTCTCATCATCATCATCTTCTTCTTCTTCTCTTTCTTTATTATTATTATTATTATTATTATTAGTACTACTAATATTACTACTACTACTACTATTATTATTATTATTATTGTAGTTATTGTTGTTATTTCTATTATTGTTGTTTATAATTGTTATTTATAATTTGTACAATTAACCTCCCTGTGGTTCGACCCCGGTCTTGCCGGGTTATTTATTACTTCGACACTCCTGCACTTGGGAGAAGACATCAATCTTTTCGTCGTGTCAAGTTTTTGGCGCCGTTGCCGGGGAGGTAAGTTCTTGTATAAATTATAGTATTTATTTTATTTTCTCTTTTCACTTTTCTTGTATATAACTTTGTTTCTTTTCTTTTGTTTCTTTTTATTTTGTTTTCTTCCTCCTTCTTTTGCTTTCTTCTTCTTTTTTTTATTCTATTGCTACACGTGCATGAGAGTGTGGTCACGTACATCAAGTGGTAGACTTTGTAGGATATCCTCATCATTTTCAAAAAATATGGCCGAAGAAGATAATCAATCACTTCATAATGAGAATAATGAGAATAACCGTGCTAGAACACTTAGAGACCACATGAATCCCACAAGAACAAGTGCACCATCATGCATAGTTTTTCCTCCCGATGCATCTCATTTTAATTTTAAACCAGGTATTATTCAACTTTTACCATCTTTTCATGGTTTGGAATTGGAAAATCCATACTTGCATTTAAGGGAATTTGAGGAGGTCTGCAACACATATAATAACTTAAATTGTAGCATGAACACCATCAGATTAAAGCTTTTTCCTTTTTCATTAAAAGATAAAGCTAAAACATGGCTACAAAATTTAAGACCAGGATCCATTCGTGCTTGGGATGAAATGCAACAACAGTTTTTAAAGAAGTTTTTCCCATCTCATAGAACAAACTCTTTCAAGAGACAAATCACCACTTTCACTCAAAAACCAGGAGAAACATTTTACAAATGTTGGGATAGGTATCGAGACTTGCTTAGTACTTGCCCTCATCATGGTTTTGAAACATGGAGATTGGTTTCACATTTCTATGAAGGGTTAACACCTAAAGATAGGCAAATGGTTGAATTGATGTGCAATGGAACTTTTGAAGATAAAGACCCTGATAAAGCAATGGAGTACTTAGACTTGTTAGCTGAAAATGCTCAAAATTGGGACACCGCGGGTACATATGAGGCACCGAGTAAAACTCAACCTCATACATCTAGTGGAGGTATGTACAACCTTAGGGAAGATCATGACCTTCAAGCCAAGTTTGCATCTTTAGCTAGAAAAGTCGAGGCACTAGAATTAAAAAAGAGTGGTCAATTAAAATCTGTTGAAAACATTGTGTGTCAAATTTGTGAAACAAATGAACACTCAACCAGTAACTGTCCAACCTTGCCTTCTTTTAAAGAATGTCTCCATGAACAAGCCCATGCTTTAAACAGTTTTCAAAGGGGCAACCATAACCCATACTCCCAAACATACAACCCTGGTTGGAGAAATCACCCAAATTTCAATTGGAAGAGTGAGAACAACAATGCACAAACTTCACAACCACCATTTCAAGCACACCACAATTTCCAAAATTATCATGGATATGCACCTCCTTATGCTCCACCTCCTACAAGAAATTTTGAGGAAACTTTGTATGCATTCATTGAAAAGCAAGAGACAATCAATACTCAACTTGCTCAAAACATGACAGATTTTAAACATACTCTTGCTAAATTAACATCTGCTTTTAGTTTCCAAGAGAAAGGTAAGTTTCCATCTCAACCACAACAAAATCCCAAGGGGCAATACAATGCAAATGCAAGTAGTTCCGAAAGCCAACACATGGATCAAGTCAAATCAGTCACTACTCTGCGCAGTGGTAAGGTTATTGAAAAACCCTCTCTTGAACCTTATGAGAAAGATGATGAGTCAATCTCTGAGGGTAAGGAACGGGATGAATCTGAAAATTGCGAAGAAACGACTGATTCACCGCCAGCACTTCCATTTCCTCAAGCCATGACCAAACAAAGGAAAGTTAATCACAACTCTGAAATCTTTGAAACTTTCAAACAGGTAAGGATCAATATACCTTTGCTGGATGCTATTAAACAGGTTCCTTCCTATGCTAAATTTTTGAAAGATCTATGCACTGTGAAAAGGAAACTGCATGTGAAAAAGAAAGCCTTTCTAGCCGAACAAGTAAGTGCTATTCTTCAAAATAATAATGCTTTGAAATATAAAGACCCTGGTTGTCCTACAATTTCTTGCTTTATTGGAGAGCATAAAATTGAAAGAGCCTTACTTGATCTTGGTGCTAGTGTGAATTTACTTCCATATTCAGTTTTTCAGAGTCTCAATCTAGGTGAGTTAAAACCAACTTCTATATCTCTTTTACTTGCCGATAGATCTGTAAAAGTGCCTAGAGGAATAATTGAAGATGTGTTAGTACAAGTCGATAAATTCATTTATCCTGTGGATTTTATTGTCTTGGACACAGAACCTGTTGAAGCATGTAATTCATTTCCTGTTATTTTAGGACGTCCATTTCTTGCAACTTCTAACGCATTGATTAATTGTAGGAATGGACTGATGAAGCTATCATTTGGAAACATGACATTGGAGATGAATATTTTCAACATTTGCAAGCAACCCGGAGATGATAATGATTTACAAGAAGTAGATCATATTGATGAATTAGTTTATGATCAACTTGAATCTACTTTAAGTAAAAATGAATTGGATGAAACTGAAGATTTGCAAATGGTTTATTCTAAGGAAGAAATCATGGATGAAACAAGCACCGAAAATGTTGATGCGAATCTTTTGTCAACAGTGACAACAGATTCGACATCTAACATCACACCAATCGATGATTACTTTCCTAACGAATCCTTACTTTCTCTTAGTTCAATGCCTTGGTATAATAAAAATATCAATTTTCTTGCTTTAGGAGATTTGCCAGCTGATTGGAGTACCCCAGACAAAGAAAAGTTTTTGAACGAAGTGAAGAATTTTTATTGTGATGACCCTAACTTATTCAAATATTGTCCTGATCAAATATTTCAAAGATTCATTCCCGACAATGAGGTAAGTAGTGTCATTAAACTTTGTCATTCTGAAGCATGTGGAAGTTATTTCTCGTCAAAAAAGATAGCTGCAAAAATCTTTCAAAATGGATTTTATTGGCCCACCATGTTCAAGGACACACATGCATTCTGTAAAACTTGTGAAAATTGTCAAAAAATTGACACTGGTCAAAAAGTTTTGTTTTATGATTCTCAACTCTATGCACTCCCTAAAGAGCTAAGATTAAGATGGACCAATCCTTATGGGGCCTGTGATATTGAGAATTCAATGAATGACAATGATTTTAAGGAAAATGGACATCGTTTGAAAGCTTACTTTGATAATTTTCCTAGTGAAAATGAATCAGCTGGTTTGAATGATCTTGTAGATAAAGGTTGATTATTTTGTTTTTCTCACATTTTTTTTTTATGTTTCTTTTTGAGTGATTTTTGCTAGTTTCTCTCACCCCGGTCAAATGGCGGATAACGGTACTCCGTGACTTAAGTCAGTTCTTTCAGTTTCCCATAATTACTGATATTTGTGTATATATTTGTGCAATTCTTTGAATCTCTCTTCCAATTCTCATTTGAAAATGGACACTAATCTTGAAAAATTGGAAAAGTATTTTCCCGCTCTGCCTCAGAATGCGATCACAAAAATTTACCGTGCTAGATGTGCAAGATTGAGATTATTAATGAATCATGGAATTCCTGAAGATATTCGGTGGTTGATTGAAGCAAAGGTCCGATTATCAGGTGAGTCCTCTAACTTCTTCATTTCACACATGCCTGGAACAGGTAAAAGCACTTTTGCAAAGAAGCGTCGTGCAAAACGACTGGATGTCTGTCATCGATGTGCTAGATGGACTTGTAATACACAATGTCGTTCTTTAGGAATGGTATCTATAAACCGTGAAGATAAAATACAATTCATTAAGGATGGCCTGAGTAAGGAGTCTTTAGATAATCTTCTATTGACTCTTGAGACACATCCTAGTGGAGATGTGCATCGTGTAATTCATGATTTATGGCCACTATTTCATAAAGAACATGATCGACTTAGTCTTGGGAATCTGACTAAAAAAGACCCTATTTGCCAGTTTTTAAGAAAACTGGATGGGAAGCCTATCCCCGACCCATAGAGGGCGTTTAAGCCGTTCTTGGACGTAAAACCAAGGGAAGATGTGAGCCACAATCACAACTACCTGTACATACACATGCTTTTTTTTTTTTAAAAAAAAGTAAATAAATAAATAAATAAATAAATAAATAAAAGAGAGAGAGTGTGTGAGACTCCAGCTGGCCTACATATAGATGTTATGATTGCCTTTCTAATTTCTCATGGTATTAGAACCTAAGATAGAGAAGGGTGAATTGGGAGAACAAAATGTGGGAAGTCTTAAGGCAATAGGTTATAATTATGATGAATGTAGACAAGCACTAGCAAAGATGGTTATAATTGATGAGTTGCCTTTTAATTTTATGGAGGGTCGAGGATTTAAATTGTTTGCTAGGACCATGCAACCTAGATTTGACATTCCTTCTCGTTTTACAATTATGAGAGATTGTTTGAAACTTTATGTTAAAGAGAAGGATAGATTGAGAACAGCTCTTAAGGGTCAACGATTGTGTTTAACAACAGACACATGGACATCAATCCAAAATATTAATTATATGTGTTTAACAGCTCATTGGATTGATAATGACTGGAATTTGCATAAAAGAATTCTTAATTTTTGTCAAGTTTCCAATCATATGGGTGAGACAATTGGCCAAGTTATTGAGAATTGTTTGTTGGAGTGGGGGATTGATAAACTATTGACTATTACATTAGACAATGCAAGCTCTAATAATGTGACCATTTCATATTTAAAGAATGTGATGAAAGATTGGCCAACTAATATATTGTCAAATGAGCACTTGCATGTTAGATGTTGTGTACACATTGTAAACCTCATTGTATGTGATGGCTTGAAAGAGATTAATATTTCAGTAGTTAAGATTCAAAATGCAATTAGATTTGTGAGATCTTCACTGTCGAGGCATCTTGCATTTAAGAAGTGTGCTGAAAAGTTGCATATAGAGTGTAAGAAATCATTGTGTTTAGATGTTGCAACTCGATGGAATTCAACTTATCTTATGCTAGAAGCTGCTGAAAAGTTTGAAAAGGTGTTTGTGAGGTTAGGTGAAAAGGAACCTAGGTATATGAGTTACTTTTTGGAGGTTGATTCAAAGGGGAATAAAAAAAACATGGGACCACCTGATTTGGAGGATTGGGAAAATGCAAGAACTTTGGTTAAGTTCTTAAAGATCTTTTATATAGTTACATTGAGATTTTCTGGTTCATTACATGTCACATCAAATTCTTTCTTCAATGAATTGATTTATATGCATACAAATTTGTTGCAATTGTGTAAAAATAAAGATAGTATTTTAAGTGGAATGGCGATGAATATGATGTTAAAGTTTGAGAAGTATTGGGGTTGTGAAGTAAATCAAAATTTTTTGTTATATGTGGCTAATGTCTTAGATCCACGTTTGAAGTTGAAATATGTGAATTTTTTTTTGGTGATTTGTATGATTATGACAAAGCACAATTGCTAACAAATAAGGTGAAAGATACTTTGACGAGCTTGTATGAGTTTTATTTGAAAATTGATGAAGTGGTGGATAATAATAAGCATAAACAGAATGTTAGTGCTATTGATGATGTGAATGTGGATGTGGATGTTAACACTTTGGCTCAATTCAAAAGACATTTGCAGGAGGTGGATAGTGTGGAAAATAAAAAAGAGGTTGAGAGGTATTTGATTGATGGTTGTGAGGATCCTAATGATGATAAGTTAGATATTTTGGGTTGGTGGAAAAGTAATGCTTCAAAATATAAGATACTTTCAAAGGTTGCACAACATGTTCTAGCTATTCCTATATCCACAGTGGCTTCTGAATCAACATTTAGTACAGGTGGTCGTGTACTTGATCAATTTCGAAGTTCTCTATCTCCAGCAATTGTTCAAGCACTCATTTGTTGTCAAAATTGGTTGCATCATGGATCAATTCCTACTGATATTAGAAGCTTGATAAATGATCTTGAAACCTATGAAAATCTTGAGTCAGGTAATTTTTTTTAAGAAACTTGCACCTTTTATTTTGTAATTTATTAATTAAATTGTTTGCAATCATCTAACATGTCTAATTTTATTTTGTAGAATTTGGGGGAAAGTTACATTTAGTAACTGATGATAATTAGTTCAAAAATTACTTTGATGGTAAAATACTATTTTTTCTTTTTACATATTTCAATTTATTTTATCATGTTATAATTTTATATCTTGATTTTCAGGTTTTGATATCAATAGTATTACAGAATCAAAGTGACAAAGTGCAATGTTCTTGTCATCTTGATATGCTTTTTGATTGGGATGATATGCACAATGAAGATTTATATTTTTTGCATGAGATGTTTTATTTTTTATGGCAATATTATTTGTTATTTTTTTAAGCCCTTTTGAAGGCAATGCTTTGTAATTTTAATTTTAATTTGGTGTGTGTGTTATTTAAACTTTGATGCATGAGAAGTTCAAAACACAAATATTATAAAGACTTGCAACATATTAAACACAATATTAGCACTAATAATTTAATATAAATAAATGTTTAGTTATAAAAATAATTAAATATATTATAGAATTTTGTAACAAAATTAGATAATATTTACATTAATTACAAACCCATCAGAAAGCCCATTAAAAAACCCATTAGAAAGCCCAAAAAAGTCTTAAAGAAAATAAGACAGGTTTTCCGGTTTTTTTTGTAAAAAAACCGAACCGAAACCGGTCGGTTTGAACCGATTCCGGTTGGGTTCCGGTTTGAACTTTTAAATTTTTTAAAATTTGATTTTGGTTAGTTTTTTAGATAAAAACCGAACCGAACCGAAAATGCTCACCCCTACTTAATATCCAAGTATTGGCTCTCTATGAGTACATGTATCTAAATATTTGAAGTGAATAATGAAATATTTTTTATTAGGTTTTAAAACGGGCATTAGACCAGTATAGATGTATGAATAGGCAACAAAGTAGGCTTTGCCTATTCATACATCATTACAGTTCATGCTTGTAAGTTTGTCAATCATTTGTGTAAATCTAACAACTCAACTTTCACATTTATAAATCTAACAAATTCAAATTAAAAATAATGATATGCTTTCATATTTTCCAATCCTTTCACGCATGCACATATCAAAATTATTTTCAAAATCAATACAATTCTCAGTATTCATCATCTCAAAATCATATTTTTTTTTATAATCTAATTAACACTAACAAAACTCATCAACAATATTTCACAATCATTCATACAAATCTATTTCATTTTCAAAAATCATAATTCAATTGTTAACCATAAATTTACAAATTTATAAACCATTTTTAATCTAATAATTGAACCAATAATGTTTAAAAAATTCAACAAAATCACAATCAATTCAATGGCACTCTTCGAAATCACAAAAATATCTCATAATATCACTACAAAGATCCAATCATAAACATCATATAATTCCTTTTATTTCAAAGTAATATTTTACCCATTCAATTAAACCTAAACAAAATCAATTGAAGCATTCAATAAACTCCACGTTTCAATGGTTAACAATAAAATCTTAATTACTCTAAAATTAAATCCTTAATCAAATTTCCATAATGCTTGTTACAAACACAACCACACATTAAAAATTCAACAAAATCCATCACAAAAAATATCTCACTCACACAAAATTAGTATACAGTAAAACTTTAACTCAATCTTATCAAGTTTAAAATCACGAACAATCAAGTATTTGTCTACTTAAATCATTCAAACACATATATAAATAATAAAAATATTACACTATATTTAACAATAACCCCTGTATAAAATAAGATCAAGGTGTCATGATTTGAGGGTTCAGAAGTTAAACCTTTAATGATTAATGGAATGTGAATCGAAACTGTTGGAATTCGATAGAAGCAGTGGTGATGCTTATATCCAAGGTTGTCAAAAATATATTTTTGACACAGTATAGAAAATATAAAATAAACTTGGATTGTAAACACATATCATAAAATTATAAGGATTTTTTTTTCAAACATAGTTTAAACACCTTAAAATACATGGTTTAAATAAAAATTCATATATAGTTCAAGTGCCTTAAAATACATGGTTCAACAATTCAATATCTGTACCATGTTCCCATCTCACATCAAGTCTGTTACCAGAAGACTTTTTTTCTAAATGCCATAAGTTCAACAATTCAAGAATCAACTCAGATCAGTTTGTAATCAATCCAAACATGATATGATTTTAATTAAATTTTTGTTAAAAAAAAGTACCATAAGACATGTGTTATATATAATTTTTTTTATTTTTAATATTAATACATCAAAATGATTCATAAATATAAAAAAAATATTAATTTATAATTTAAAAAAAATTTAAAAAAAAAAACTTTCACAACATGACAAACACTAGTTGACTAGGTTAGAAATAACTTTTGTTCATAACATTAGTCATGAGGGACACTATTGGTAGGTGACGTGAGTGAGATATTAAAAAAATTAAGTTAATAAGTAATTAAGTAGGAGTTAATCAAGTAAGGTTAATTGTGCCGTTGAAGTGAATGCAAGAGGGGATATATTGGGAATCGAGCCTGACAAGAAAGTCTACCATGTCATCCCTTTCTGGGTGTAGCTGGCACTGGGAGCCCATCTTTTGTGTGGATAAATGGCATGCCGTTATTGGTCTGGAGGAAACATATATTGCACTATTACAGTGCAGTATATGTTTTTGTTGAAATCATAAAATCGGTACCAAAATCATGATTTTTTGTGATTTTATTTGATTTTACCGATTTCAACCCCATTTTATCAATCTTCGAGTTTTTAAGACAATTCTACATGTTAAGCATATATTAACTCATAAAATTATACAATTTTACAAGTTAAATTGTGATTTTAACAACTTTGCTTATGCCTCATGTATGAGAGAACCATAAAGGTTGTTAGCATGTTTTCCCATGTACAGACAAGTATCTCTCTGTAAAATTTCAGTTTAATCTAATGTATTTTTTTTTAGAGATATACATGATCTCGTAAAATTAGTTAGTATATATTTTAAGGCTAAACTCAGACCTGATTTGATTTGTATCATCCTCCTTTTCTTTAAAAAGATTTCCCCTCAAATCTATATCATGAAAAACATCTTTTAACATCATCAAATTAGTATTAGGCTAAAAAATAATATCATAGTAAAAAACAAGAAAAACCTTGTTAGAAAAAAAATCCACCTGATATATAAACTTTTTTTTTTAATTTTAGTTATCCATTATGTCGTGGGGCAATGTCGTCTAACAACGGTAGAGGCTCTTTATCATGCCTCCTATGTGAGGTGTTGTGTGTTGGGAAGGGTTTTTGAATTTAATCATAAAATTATGATTAATGTTTAGGAATTGCCACCTAGTATTTGGTCATTAGGAACCTATAGTCCACAAGAGTCTGAGTAAGGAATTGGTTGCACAAGAAGAAGATACATCACCCTTAGTGCACCCTACCTAAGGTAAGCTGCATTGTTGTTTGATTATTTTTTTCTAAGTCGGGTTCTATTCATTGGTCTTTTCTAAGGTTTAAGGCAGATCTCTCTTTATGAGAAAGTTTCTACCTTATTGGGTTAAATTCTAACCATTCTAAAGTTTAAATTTTAGCATTGCATTTCTACACCTTGTATCTTTAATACCTGAGGGTGTATTTTATCGTGTAATTTTACACCCTATAAATATTAAAGTATACATCTGGACCCTAAAAAAAGATTGAAAAATGATTTTTGACATATTCACCAAATCCTAATGGATAATCATAAACTGGTTACGATATCTATTTTTGGATTTTTTTTAAACATGAAAAAAATGCAAATTTTTTTATGAACAATATGCTTGGAAAAATTTTAGGATTTGGCCGTATACAACAAAATATTTTTTCTTTTTGAGAATGTTTAAATTTTTTTTTGAAATATTTCGAAGAAAACCAGGTATTTTAATACTGAATTTGTATTTTACAATGTAAACATACAACTCGATATTATACAAAATTGATAAAAAAAAAATATACTAGAAAAATCATAAATTTTTTAAAAATGATTTTTGAAATTTTTTAGATTTTTTTTTAAAATGGGGTTGGGCCAAACCTAGCCATTTGGAATGATGGGCTAATTAATTAGCTGCCGCATGCGACGAGCAAGAAAGAAGAAAGAGGCAAAGCAGGGAGGAGGAAGTTGTTTGGCGTGGGGGTCTTGGACATGATGAGGTGGTTCGGTCGGTGGCTCAAGAGGCTTCAACCGAGGTGATGGTGGCTGGAGTCGGTTGTGAGAGGGAGAAGAAAAGGTTGCAGAGGAGAGAAAAGGGCTGAAAGGAGAAGAGAAAGAGTTGCGGTGGCAGCTTGATGGTCGGTTGATGGTTGTGTTGGCTTCCTTCGATGAAGCTGATGGTTGGGGTAGGAATGGTGGAAGAAATGGTGGCAGTGTTGGCTGCTTATGGCGAAGAAAGAAAGAAAAAGATGCAAAAAAAGAGAATCTACAGAGAGGAGAGGAAAGACCTCGTGGTGGCTGTGCCTATCGCTGGTGAGGATTTGGGTTCGTAGGGAGGCTAAGACACCGTCTGTTGGTGAGGAGGAATGTTTTTGTAGGGGTCTTCAAGGGCTGAAGAAGCAGCGGGGAGAGAGAGAGGAGATAAAGTTGACTGGAAGAAAAACAGGGGAGAAGCTGTTTTTTTGGCTTATTTTGGACCCAATTTTCTCCTCTCCCAGACCATCAAATCCACCTCTATTTATAAGCGGTGGAAGAGGGCAATCTTGTCTACACTGAAGAAAAATTTCAGCTCTTGATTCAAATAGGAAGGATCCTAACCGTTGGCTCAAAGTAGGTATGATATACTATCAAATTGTCAAATCTGCAACTGCAGGCTGCCTGAGTTGGCCTTTTTGGGGTGATTCCACGTCCGTTTCTTTGCCAATGAGCCGTTGAAGACCATATCTGGACATAAATGGATGTCTGGTGATTAGTTTCTTGCAAGTGCTGGCAAATTTGGTAAACGTTAGGTACATTAAATACAACTGCAAAGTAGGTAACCGGACCAACTATTTCAGAGAATTAAAGAAGAAGATAAACAGTACTAGAATTCCTTTTTAGCCAAAGTTCATTTCAGTCCTTTCTCTTTCAATTGCTTTCAATTGAACCCCTAATTGACCATAGACTTCTGCAATTTAGACCCTGATGAATTACTGTTTGAGCCTCGAATTTACAAGCCTTTTTCAATATAGTCCTTGGTCTTGGATTTCTCAATTTAGCCCCTAATTGACCCTAAAACTTCAATTTTCTTTCAATTTGCCCCCTAATTTCAATCAATTAACTTTGTAAAAATTAAATTTGGTCTCTTAAAATTTCAATCTTTTTAATTAAGCCAAAATTAGGCCTCAAAACTTAATTTTTCATCAATTAAGCCCTAAATAAAATTAATTTGACCTATTTAAAGTATAATTAAGTCTTTACGCTTAATTAAATCCTTCAATTGGACCTAAATTAATTCTTAAACATAATTAAAGTTCAATTAAATCACATTGGCCTATTAAAAAAATTTAATTATATTCTTGAACTTAATTTTTATACAAATTTATTTAATAATCATTTAATTTGACATTGAATTTACATTTTTTTTCCTCTATTTTTTGACATAATAAGATATATTTAGGCCTTGAATTTCCTTTAAAAATTACAGCTTGATTCCTCGACCTACATTTTTCATGTTATCAATTTTAATTTTAACAAAAATAATTTTTAAAAATAACTCAAAATTAGATTATCCCGCGTTATATACTTGCTTTGATATTAAAAATGCAATAATTATATATATGCCTTTCGTTCGTCACAAAATTTGGCTGGTAAAAAAGTGGCATCTGTCTGCCAAAGACTCCAGGTAATAAGAAAGAAGAAGTGTACCTTGTCTCCGATGGCATAATTTTGTGTACTTTTTTATACTTCTTCCCCCCTGTTTTTTTCTTGGTTTCCAAAAATCTTGAAAGAATAAAATTATAAAACTAATACTGTTATTATAGATGACAAATTGCATCCAAACGGTACCCTAAAGATTTGGAAAGGGGCCTCTTTTACTTGACTTTTTAAGCTTGGCGTTTGCTTCTCGTGGAGCTAACCTACTCACCAAAAAAATCTCCTTCCCGTATATGTTCATGCTTTTCATTTGCATAATCTCTCTCACTCACTCTCTCTCTCTCTAATATCACTAAAGCTAGTAGGAGATAAAAAATGCATACTTTGAATCTTGCACAATCTTCTCCTGTCACTTTCTCTAAATCCACCAACCATAGATACTCCATTAATGCTTCTTCACTTTTAAATCCAAATCTTATCAGTAGGACTCATAATCAGACTGCCCTGTTTAATAAACCCTCTACTCAGATTGGTGCATTAACCACCAAAGTATCAAACTTTGGCAAAATTCATGGTTACCCATTTGGCCGCTCTTCAAGATCCACTTCACAGATCCATGATTCAGGCTTCCGAAGGGACCATTTTGACAGAATCCATGAAAACCAATCTGGGTTTTTCTCAAAGTCTGGGTCTTTTATCACCAAAGCAGCGGCATCGGAACCGGAATCCAGCCCAGAAGGAGATGCTAGTGCAGTTTCAAAGCCAAAGTCTAAGACTCTCCAACTTGCACTTGTCTTTGGTCTCTGGTACTTCCAAAACATTGTCTTTAATATTTACAACAAGAAGGCATTGAATGTGTTTCCATTTCCATGGTTTCTTGCTTCTTTCCAGCTTTTTGTGGGGTCCATTTGGATGTTGATTTTATGGTCATTGAAGCTTCAATCATGTCCTAAGATCTCAAAGCCATTCATTATTGCTCTTCTTGGACCTGCGTTGTTTCACACAATAGGCCACATATCAGCCTGTGTTTCGTTCTCCAAGGTTGCTGTTTCTTTCACTCATGTTATCAAATCATCGGAGCCTGTTTTCTCTGTTGTTTTTTCTTCATTTCTTGGTGATACATACCCCTTGAAAGTCTGGCTTTCTATTCTCCCTATTGTCCTCGGTTGTTCCCTTGCTGCTGTCACTGAAGTGTCCTTTAATTTCCAAGGCTTGTGGGGTGCTTTGATTAGTAATGTTGGGTTTGTGTTAAGGAACATTTACTCAAAAAGGAGTTTGCAGAACTTCAAGGAAGTTGATGGACTCAACTTGTATGGTTGGATTAGCATAATCTCATTGTTTTATCTCTTTCCTGTTGCGGTTGTGATTGAAGGGTCTCAATGGATTCAAGGGTATCATAAGGCAATTGAGGCTGTTGGAAAATCATCAACATTTTATATATGGGTGTTGCTGTCTGGTGTTTTTTACCATCTTTATAACCAATCATCCTACCAGGCACTTGACGAGATTAGCCCCTTAACCTTTTCGGTAGGTAACACTATGAAGAGAGTTGTGGTGATTATTTCTACTGTCTTGGTGTTCAGGAATCCAGTTAGGCCTCTGAATGCACTTGGATCAGCCATTGCAATATTTGGGACTTTCTTGTACTCTCAGGTAACTGCCAAGAAAGCCAAGAAACCTGAAGTTGAAAAGCAGAACTAGTTGGATTTAGTAGACTTTGATACTCTTGAATTTAATAAATTTGTTTCGTCTCTTTTTCCACAGTTTAATGATATTTCCTTGCCGTCGTCGTTTCAAGATACCCTTCTGTTCTCTGTTTTCTTTGCCATCTATGGTTTTGTGTGCCATGCATGACATTTAAGACTTAAATGGGAGTTTTATCTTTCATTAGTTTAGTTTCTTACTATCTTTAGTTCAGTAAAACATTGTTGGTTAGAGCAAGGCTTTCCCATTCTACCATTATTTGGTGCCAAATTACCGTAATTTAGCTTCTAATGGTACCGGTTCTGGTTTAAATAAATGTCGTACGAGTGAGATCTATTCATTCATGAACTGAAGAACCCTGAACATGCTGACCTTTTCAGTTACACAAGGCTTATACCACGTACCTGATTAATTCCTTAAAAATGTCCAAGTCAATTGGCTGAAGGCTCATTATTTTTAGATTTCCTATGACATGCCAGTCCAAGGTTAGCCTACTTTACATAACTATAACTTAGCTACATATCAGTAATGCAGTTTGCGTACGAAATATGAATTGTACGCCATACCCGTTGGGTTTGGGTTGGTTTGGTAAGTGGGTGATAATAATTAATTTTTAAAGTGTTTTTTATTTAAAAATATATTAAAATAATATTTTTTTATTTTTTAAAATTATTTTTGGACAGAATACATAATTTCAACGTAAAGATCCTTGTCCTGGCCCGTTGAGCTCAATAGAATACGCTGGAGAGTTGAGATCGGTGTCTATACCTGAGAGCATTCGCCAAATAGGTTTTTTGGTTCAAGAATGATATGATTAGGTGATCAATAATTCTCCAGGTCCACTTGTGATTAATTGCCTCACTGATGAAAGCTTTTTACAGTGAAGTCAAACAATAATAGAGTAATTCAGGTGCCTCCCACCTCCAGTTATTAGAAAGTTTTGGTTAGTGGTTCTGAAACAGGGGAAAAAACTTGGGAAAAACAGAATAATGTTTCAGAATCAATATATCCATCCTAATCCATTCTCTCTCGTTTTATAAACATTATATGTTTCATGTAATAGTGTATTAGCTTTATCTACCACAACTTTTACCCTGCTTGTGGCCCCCGTTTGACCCGAAGAGAAAGGCAACACTTTTGAAAATTTGTAACCTACCCCTGCTATGCACAAGTGGAATGAGCTTGACTTTCTGCTCCAAATTTTGTCCCGGTTGTCTTAAAAATTTAATTTCGAAATCTCTGCTCATTCCCTGATCAATGACAAGCTATGCTACAGGGTGCATTGCATAACGTGAAACAGAAAATTAATAGAATGTTTGAATTCACTTTTTTTTTTTTTTTAATTCATGTGGGGGTGTTTGGGTTAGTTTACGGATGCTTCAACTAAACCTCATTGATTCTAAAATTGACGATATAATAAATCTTTATTGACTATCAATATTAGTAATTATAGAACTCAAACTTTAAACAGAGGCAAATCTCTTGATTCCCCTAGTTTTTATCATTAACCAACTCCTTGATAGTTATATGTATCCACTTTTGTGACATAAGAAGTGGGAATGTTGAGAAATTGAAGAAAATCAGCGTTTATACTTGGTTAGAGGATATTTGTAGCTTGATTCATGATTTTGTAGTTTTTCTTCAAGTCTTAGGTTGCATTGAAGATTTTCTAGTTATGCTGAATATTGAACCAGTTGAGACTTAGGTACCAATTGTTTGTGAATTTGAAAGCTTTTGGGGTGGTAATGGTATATTAGTTCCTGCTTATTTAAATATTATTTTTGAACTGAGGACATGAACAAAATTCGTGCTTGTAAAATTGTAGAAGATGGAAGATAATAAGGTTCCTCAAGCTAGTCTCACGAGGGCATGAATCATGAATTTGTGAAGGAGATAATCACGATAAATATTCTTGATTATTTTCTAATTAATAAAAGAAAGAGATCAAGAAATTGAATAACTCAAGGTAATCAGGAAATTATTTCAATCATTTGAAGAAAGGAGATGATAAAATATTATTTATAATTTATTTTCTTATATGTCTTGTTATACGATTATGAATTGGATGTAAAACATATAGTAAATTATCAAATAATAACATCCTCTTCTATTCTAAATTTTCTTCAGGGTAGGTCATTCATATCTTAATCTAAATATTAGCTTTTGGTTTTTTAGCTGGAGGTCTTATGCTGTTTGTTCAAAAACGCTTTGTTTTCAATTTTTTTGTTGTTTATTAAATATTTTATTTATTAATATTTTTTAATGATACATCAACTTATGATAAGAAGAAATCTTAAGATCATGTGAATAATCAAATGACATCTTAAAACAAAAAAAAATTAAAGGTGCAAGATGACAAATCTCATTAGGAGAATTGAGATCTTACATAAAAGAAAAACAAGAGAAACCTGGTATAAGTTGATAAGTTTTTGCAAAAGAGATAAAGTGGTACAAAAAAGACTTCTACCTAATGAAGAAGATGGAAAATGAGACTTCTGCAACCTATCAAATATTTACATATTGGTGATTAAAAAGTGTTTAAGCTGATAATCTTCTCATCATTTTTTTGTGGCTTTTTCAAACAAATAAAATAAAAGGTATGTTAGGGCGATAGTCATTCACTTAAGAACTGGAGGCCCAGAAACAGGGCAGGGGTGAGGGGCAAATGTCATTTTGCATGTGAAGTGAAGGTGCCAAATAAAACACACAATTGAGAGGCAGATACTCCCATTGTCAGCAGTCTCTTGCATGCGAAAAAAGGCCTTTTCATTCGTCTGTTAATCTGATCTGAAACAGTTCAAGGGACTCGGAGGACTAATGCAATCAAGGTTTTGGTCTCTCTTTTTAATCCGATCTGAAGCAGTTCAAGGTACAAGCGCAGTTAAGAAGAGATAGATTGTGTCATCTGCACGGTTTATGGCATTGGCAATGAGAGTATAAAGAGCACCACAAACACCATTAAAACTGATTGTGAGAGATAAAGCAAGTGATCTGTTGGATGGGAAGTTTCTAATGCATAAAACATGGCAAACTGTGTTGAACCAGCTGATGCTGCATCGGACCATCAAGCAAAGAAGAAATACCTGCCAGAATATAATCGATGCATTTGAGTGCATATGCGATGCAGTGGCCTAAATAAGAACCAAAAAAAATAAAAACTAATTCTACCCTTCTGGATTTATATCACAATAGCTACTTCATTGTGACATGAACTTCAACTCTACATATTATTTTTACTAATTAATTCAATTCTAATTTTTAAGACCCTGTAAAAGTTATGTTCTTTACTGTTCATATAAATACTGGATGAGAGGGATTGGATGTTGGCTAGCATGACAATCACACAGAAAATGTTGATGGTTAGGAAGCAGGGCTTCCTCATACGGTGACTTGGACACTTGTGACATAATGGCATGGACAGTGAAAGGATTTGGCTCCAAAACTGAGTAAATATTTGATAGGTTGCGGATAATGAAGGCCTTATCTGAATTGATAGTGACGAGCAACCATCTTAAGAAGAAAGCACAGTGAGTGAATCAAGCAAAAAATTATCCAGGTGATGGGAGACTAAAAGGGTAGAAAATGGTATTGACAAAATTACAGATGAAGAAGTAATAAGCCAAGGAATTGCTTGCTTGGAGAAAGTTGGTTTTGTTCAACTTTATGGCCACTAGCTTTGAATTCATCTTGCCTTACCAGAAAGTTTCCATGTCCTAACAATCTAGCTGGCTAAGTGAGGGATTTTAACCAATGAAAAGGTCCAAGCTCACTCTTGCAGCAAGTATTGGTATAACAATTAAACACATACTATTTTATAATTTTGAATTTGTTGTTACTTTGAGAATGGTAGTTGACAATGAGAGACAGCTGTGAAGATCATCCATCCCAAATAAAAGAAAAATAAGAGGAGAAAAGGAAGATACAAAGATCTACAGTTTGAATAAGCAATCAATCCCTTTACAGCAACTGATTAATAACCCGTTTTGCTACATGGTAGCGTCTACATGTCTACATTTCCTGTAGTTTTATTTTACAAGCTGTTTGGTTAATTAATAAATACTTGTTACTGTTCATATAATTTATTGTATTTGAAATACAAGAAAAAGGAAAGCAGGAGCTGCTTCCAGCGTGAAAACATATTTGGTATTGCGGTAGCTGTTTTGATTATGATTTGAAAAAAAATATTTTATAAAAAATATTTTTAGTTGAGAGTGGTTTGAAAAAATAATTGTTTGATTAAAACTATTATTGAAATTGAAGTTGAAAAAAAAAAGTTTAATGTGTTTAGTTAAGAATGCTTTTGAAATTGAGGTTATAAAATAATTTAAAAATATATCTATTAATATTGATGGTTTTAAATTTAAATATTGTAAAATTAATTGCTCCTGTTACATCATGAAATAAAAAATACTTTTTATTATTCCATTAAACTATTTATAATTTCATTACGTACAAAATTTATCTAATAAGAACTATAGTTTTCATAATTTTTTAAGCGTAAATAAAATATTATCAGATATAAAATTGATATTACAATGGAAGTGAATTTAATTCACTTTATACTAGTGTTTTTTTTAAAAAATATTAAAAAAATTAACACACTAAAAAAAACTTGAATAGTGTAATTCTCTTGTACTGTTCACATGCTCCACTATTTAATGAACAATGGAGGCATGATACACTATTCAGTGAACAGTGTATCTTGAATTTAAAAGCCGCGCATGAAAGCAGCATTTTTCTGCTTTCCATCTTTCTTCGTTTCGCACGCAATTAATTGTGGGACCATGCACAGTAAGTAGCTGTTTTTTTGTTAACCAAACGTCTGCTTCGTGCGTTTTTGAAGAAATGCAAACTCTAATGCGTAGCTAAACAGCTTCTTCAAATAAAAGAATCGTGCTCTACTGTTCAATGAACAATGGATACATGTCTTCACTGTTCACTAAACAATTTTTTTTTGGAAAAATCAATGCAGTTAATTAGTTTCACTAACACTGTTCACATGAATGTGAACAACAATTATTTTTCAAAAATTAGTTTAAGGTGAATTAAATTTACTCATATTGTAATCTCATTTTTATTCCTGATAATATTTTATCTAATTTTATAGTTCTTGTCGGATAAATTTTATACAGAACGAAATTGTAGATAGTTTAATGGAATAATAAATTTTTTTATATAAAATATGATTTATTTTATGATGTAATAGCAATAGTTAAATTCACAATATTTAAATTAAAAACCATCAATATTAATATATATTTTTTAAAATTATTTTATAACCTCAATTTCAAAAGCACTTTTAGCCAAATATATTAAATTACTTTTTTTTCAACCTCAATTTCAATAACAGTTTTAACCAAATACCTATTTTTTCAAACCAATCTTAATTAAAAATACTTTTTATAAAATATTTTTTTTCAAACTACAATCACAACAACAGCTATCGCAATACTAAACACACTCTAAATCATTTCTGATCATTTTCTCCAGCAGCTATCTTTAGCTGGTCAGCATATAAAGCTGGTTTAGCTTACCCCACTGTGGCAGCTAACCTTCCAAATAGACTTGCATTTCTCATGAATAAAAACTGAAAATGTGTTTGTATTCTGCTACCATAGTAAAAAAGAGGATGATGATAAGTTGGGAATTCGATAATAATGAGTTCCAAAATTGAAACATAAAAATATACTTGCTAGTTCATCTGATAAATGCATATATAATGCAATTATTTGTGTAGAAATTGATTAGAAGGATATCTTGATGTGATGTATCTGTTTTGCTATCTGGATCTTAATTCACTCTTGTCCTCATATTTGTATTTTGTTTTCCATAAAGCATATTTTCATTACAATTTGCATAAAGTTGCACTTCAGCCCTTGAGTTAAGAAACTCACATTTACGTTGCTTATTCAATAAGGTAACATAATAAAACGAGAGTAATTATCATAACACAAGATAATTCGATGAAATTTTATGTTATTTAGACTTCAGCAAATTGTTGAACTCAAGTCTTTTAAATGTAGTATTGATCTATTTTAGGTAATGGACATGACCATAATAATTTAACCTGGTTAGACAATCCACTTCTCTTCTTTTTCTTTCCCTTATCATCTTCTCGGCTGAGCCTGCTTTAATTGACCTCAAATTCGATTAAAAAACAAAGATGAAATCTAAGAAATAGATAGATATTTAAGGATAAAACTAGAAAAATATTAACATAAAAAAGGAGAAAAAACTAGTAAATTTGGATGAATCTTCTAAACCTTGATCAATCGTCCAAACTCGCAACCCCTAAAATCCTAAATCGAGTTAAATAAAAAAGCTCAATTCCCAACCAATTTAATATTGGAAGATGAAATTGTAGAACAAATTAAGACAACTTCCTAAAGAAAAAAGAATTGCAATAAAAAGAATGACCAAATCACATAGAAAAAACATTGAAGGATGAAATTGTGAAAACACCTCAATTCCAAAAAACATCTTAAGCAAAAAAAAAATAATAACAATAAAGAAATTGAGACCAAATCTAACAAATAAAAAATCAAAGAAGGATGAAATTAATTGCGTTGTGCCACAATTGAAATAGTACAACCTGTTGTTGGTTCTTGAGTTAATGTCATATGCATATAATAAACCTAATTTTTATTAAGTTTATTACTGGCAACAACTTCATTGGCATAACCTAATTATGGGTTATCCTCTAAAAATTATTTTTTTAAAATAAAATAAAGGTTGGCAATGTTAAAAAAATTAAAAAATAAAATAAAGGTTGGCAATGTTAGGAAATTAAGCTGCAATTTTTGGGGGAGATTTTAAAGCCTAATTATACCCCATTATGTCCAAAAATAAAAAAAATATAAATTTAAGGTTAAATTAAATGATTATTGCATAAATTTGCATAAAAATTAAATCCAAGGACATAATTAAATTTTTTTAATAGGCCAATTTGATTTAATTATAAGCTAAGTTGAATTTTAATTATGTTTAAGAATTAATTTGGGCCCAATTGAAGGATTTAATTAAGTGCAAGGACTTAATTATACTTTAAATGGGTCAAATTAATTTTATTTGGGGCTTAATTGGTGAAAAATTAAGTTTGGGGGCCTAATTTGGACTTAATTGAGAAGATTGAAATTTTCAGAGATCAAATTTATTTTTTTTCAAGTTAATTAATTGAAATCGAGGGCAAAATTGTAAGAAAATTGAAGTCTTAGGGTCAATTAGAGGTTAAATTAATAAAATTCACAATCGATGACCAATCTGCAAAAGGCGTTAAACTATAGGGGCTTAATTGACAAAAATCGAGGGTGAAATTAAAGAAATTAAAAATTTAATGGTCAATTAGAGGTTAAATTGCATAAATCCAAGACCAATGATCAAATTACAAAAGGTAGGTAAATCCAAGGCTAAAGTTGAAGTTCTAAAGGGGCCTAATTGCTTTAAATTAAAAGTTTAGAGTTAATTAGAGGTTCAATTGAAAATAATTGAAAGCTAGAGGACTAAATTAAAAATTAATAAAAATTCTTTATTCAATCCAAAACGGTGCCGCCATTTTCAATATATATATATAAGAGGACTAGATGATGCCTCATCTAGTCACTGTTCATTGTCTTCCTTGATTTTTCCTGAGAATGCTGCCTAAACAACTACTTTTCATGTGCATTTAATTCTTCATTACTCCATCAAATCTTACAACACGTGAACGCAAATGATCATTTACAATCTCTCAACAACTTCAAGTGAACATTTCAGTTTGAATAGCAATGAGACAACGCCAACACTGGCCTTAACAGGCCAACTTATGCAACTTTTTTCGCAGATTTGACAACTCAAGATGTCTACTTTGAGCCAACAATTAGCATCTTTTCATGCTGAATCAAGAGCTGAAACAAAAGGAGAAGAAAATCGAGTCCAAAGTCAGCAAAAAATCATCCTCACTGCCCCCGTTTCTGCAGTTTTTTTTTCTCTTTCTCCCTGTTATTCCAGCCATTAACCAAAGCCACCACCAGCTCCACCACAGGTAGCTAGCCTAACCACAAGCCGACTACCCCTATGCCTGAAACAGTCACCACTTCTTCTTCTCTCTTACCTCTGCAAAATCTTTCTTCCTTCCCCAGTGATTGACTCCGGCCTACCCTTTTAAAAAGCTAGTTTTGTGAGGTGGATTTTGGCCCAAGCTAGCTGGGCTCAGTCCAGTTAGCTGGGCTAGCCCAACCCATATATTTAATATTATATAATATATATATATGATATTATAATATTTTAAAAAAATTCAAAAATTCTTTTAAAAAAATTATGATTTTCTCAAATATTTTTTTTACCAATTTTACATAATATAGGATTGTATATTTACACAATAAAATACAAATTCAGTATTAAAATACTCAATTTTCTCTGAAATATTTCAAAAAAAATCAAAATATTTTCAAAAAAAATCTCTAAAACTTTTAAATTAATTTTCCCTTTCAAAGAAAAAAATTTATTTTTATGTATACGACCAAATCCTAATATTTTTCCAAGCATATCTTCATAAAAACAAAAATTGTATCTTCTTCACGTTTTAAAATGCAAAATTGATATCATAACCATTTTATGATTATCCGTTAAGATTTGGCCAAAATATCAAAAACCTTTTTCCAATTTTTTTCTAGGGTCCAGATATAGACTTTAATATTTGTGGGGTGTCAAATTACACAATAAAGTATACCCTCAGGTATTAGAGATATAAGGTACAAATAAATGCGATGATAAAATTTAGACTTTAGAAATGTTAGAATTTAACCTGATAAGGTAAAGACTCTTTCATGAAGAGAAATTTGCCTTGAATTTTAGAGAAGACCAACAAATAAAAACCCGATTTAGAAAACAACAATCAAATAATAATGCAGTTTACCTTAAGTAGGGTGCACTGGGGGTGATATGTCTTCCCTTTACACAATCAGTCATTTACCCAGACTCTCGCAGATCATAGGTTCCTAGTAACCATAATACTAGCTGGCGACTCCTAAATATTTATCATAATTTTATATTTAAATCCAAAAACTCTTCCCAATATATAACACCTTACACAAGAGGCACGACAAAAGCCTCTGCTGTCCCCAAGACGACATCGCGTCAGCGAGCACACCCTCGCGACATTCATACCACACTTCAGGATCACCAGGAGGATGGGTAGAAGTGTTTTTGCAATTTTACAACCATATTAGCGTTGTATGTCTACTATAAAACAAAACAAACAATGTTAGACTTCTAAGTTAGGTAAGGACATTTTAGATTATTGATGCAAATAAACAATCTTAAGCTAATAACAAACTTTTTTACTCTCGAGTTCTTTGTAAAAACAATAAATACATTGTTTAAAGTCTCACAAATAAACACGGTATTAAAACAAGAGAATTTTTTTTTTACACTAGTTGCCACAATAACAAAATTTGATGAAACAATTAAAATTAATACAAAAATTGAAATTAAAATAGCATAACCTCATTTTAAAGCCTGCTCTGATACTAAATGATAAAAATCTGAAAAGGAAGAAATCTAGAACCTATGCACAAGAAAGAACAAATCTAAGAAAGATAAAATTAAATTTGATTGATAAAAGCTCAATATAATGATTACCTTAACTAAAGTACTAAAACTATTGGAATAAAACCTTACCCAACGATCATTAAGAATCTTGAATAAAAAGTACAAGAAAGACGCCAAGAAAACAATTATCTATGACAAGACAATTCAATGAAAAATTAAAACAATAAAAATATTCTCACACACAAGTAACAATATGCAACAATAGCAAAATTATTGGAATCTTGATAATAAGTCTTACAAAAGAGTATTTATAGTATAAATTTAAACTAACCCTAATAGGTTGATATTAAGCCCAATTTAAATAAAGCCCAAAGTACTTAAAAAAACCCAAAACATAAAAATAAAAAAAGGGTTGATATTAAGTCTAATTTAAATAAAGCCCAAATTACTTTAAAAAACCCAAAACATAAAAATAATAAAAAGTCTAAGTGTAAAATATAAAGACCTAATTCCAATGTAATGAACTAAAATAAACCCAAAACAATTTGCTTTAATAAATATAATGTATAGATGACTTTTAGGTATCATAAAAACAAAACAAAATGGTTGTTCCCTTTTTGTTTCCATGTAATGTAAGGAAACCTTCTAGATAAGCATGTTTTTGCCCTTTGAAGGATATGAACTTTCAGCTTTATTTTCACAATAGATAAGAATTGATGACATGAAAAATCCTAACAAAATAATCCTAATTGTTTCCACCTATATTTACCTAGTAGACAAGAAATTCTAGCTAAATAAGAAATCCACAAATTATGAAAAAACAAATAGAAAAACCAGTACAAGATTGAATGCTTTTCTAAACTTTTATTATCCTAAAATTTTAACCTAATATAAAATAAAATATTTGAAAACTCCTGGTAAAATTTCAATATGATCCAATGGTTAAATTAAAAGTTATGTTTGTTAGTGTAAAATTGCACATTGAGAAATATTAAGCTAAAAATAGAATTTGATTGTTTAACCCTTGCGTGGATCGTATCAGGATGCCTGTTATTTTGTCATCATTGGTTGAGCTTTAGTCAAAAACTTTTACATTAGATGTCTTGTAATAATTATCATCTAAATTCACACTACAATCATGAATATTACTACTTGATGAAGTAATAATACTCTTATTGAGCTTGGACTTATTTCTTATTAAATAAATGGTATCTACAAGGAAACAATTAGCATAATGACAATAAACTTAAAAGAGAGCAACACTTAAACTTTCAACACATTTAACAAAAAAGCAATAAAAAGGATAGATAAAAATCAAAATTAGGTTACAAGAATCATCGGTTCGTATTTTATAAAGAGAACAACATTCAAGATCTAAAAGCTCTATAATTTCAAATGATATATCATAAAGCTTAAACACCAAATTCTTAGACTTGATGACTTGCAATCCATAAATACAAAAGGGATATTAAAAATACTAAACTTGCAAACTTAATATCTAACTCAATCTCATCTAAAATTAACTTTAGATATTTAGATATCCAACTCAATAACCCATGTATATCTTTTTTTATTTTATCATTGTTTCTGTTGAAAATTATAGACATAAATTCTTCATCATAATTTACGTTTATAAATAATGATGAAATTTTTTCATTAGATTTTCTACTATTTGTTTTACAATTTTTTAGTGGAGACATATGTAATAGTTCTCTTAAGCACTAATATAGACGTGGTATAAAAACAATTACCCTTCATGAAAGACTAATTAAGATAAGATATAAATTAAGACTTCTTCCTTTTTAACCATATATTTTTTAGTTATAATAATATTAAATAATAAAATTATTATGCAAATTACTTGTTTTTCTACATTTCAAGAATCAGTCAAATATAATTTTAACAAAGCTCCTAATAAATTACTAAAAAATAATGTAAAGTTGACCAAAAAAACTAGATCTTTATGTTTACAAACATGCTATCAACAAATGTTGTAAGCCTGTAACCACATCACCTTCATTCTTCAATTATAAGATTTTAGTACATTTGAACAATGATATATAAATGGAGATAAGATGTTAAGATGATAGAGAGAGATAATAAAGTGAGGGCACGCACTTCTCAAACAGTCAAAAATATCTTTTACTAATATTGAGGGGTAATTTAACTGATAAAGCTTTGGATTTTCTCCCCAGTGATGGCAAGTTCAAGTCCCCTCAGGGTCATTGAAGGCTTACATGGTTGTTAATTTCAGAATTCATAGGATTAGTTGAGATGTGCACAAATTAACATGGACATCCACATTAAATTAAAAAAAAACCTCTTCTACTTATTTCTTTTTTGAAAATAATAAAATGCTACATGAGTTTTCTTTTTTTTTTCTTTTTAGTTTTCCTTTAACACCCAGAGCTTTCAAAACTCCTATTGTATTTCTTTTTTCCTCTTACAAAAAGACACATTTATAGAAATATACAATTATATACGAATATGGAAACAATTTATTTAGCTTAAATTAGTGATTTTGTAAGAATTTTGTTGGGAGTTTTTGCACAAATAATTTGCTTTATGAAGTTTCATAGGATTCCTAACAGGTTTTAGATTAAATAATGCAAATATGTGGTTTTAAATAAAAATTTAAAATTTTAATAGTTAGATATTTTGGAGATTTATTTTATCAAGTCTCGATAGAGATCAAGAATGTTAAATTTAGGATGTGACTAGGGATGGCACTAGCCTCCTTTTGAAAAGTTTCTCAAAATCCTGCTAGATATATAAAAACTTTAATGTATCCTTCTAAGTCAAAATTATATATTTTGGTACTCCTCTCTTCCTATTTTACAAAGTCTAGATTTGTTTCTCATAAAGATATTATAATTCTAAGCTCTAAAAGTATTCACAAGCTCTAGAATTTGTAGCCATTTTAACCATGTCAAGCTTTCAAGAAATAGTGTTAATGCTAGTGCCATCTAAGTCTGAAAGTAGTTGACAAATAACATCAAGGCCCAAGAAAAATAGTTATTTAAAATAGCTTATTGATCTCTTTTCAATTAAATATTTAAAAAAAAAATTAACAGAATCTCCTTTGTATTTTCAATATCAAGTTATCGACTCAAAATCAAAACCTATAAATAATAACCACAAATTCATCTCAATATAATTAAGCATCATAACTCTACTGAACACATCAATTTCCATATCCCTTGCATGTTTTTTTTTATATATGTATATATAGTTAACCTTATATGATTTCATATACAATATTTAAAATAAATTTAATCACAATAACATTAATTTCTTAGGACACAAACACATTCAAATATAAATACAACAAAACTATACTATTAGTTAAAGTAAGGACATTGTTTTTAATTACATACCCAACAAAAGGATAATTTAAACATTTCAAAATTTCTTAACATTCAGACGACATAAAATATATTATCAATACTTCCAATACAAAAATTAACTTAAACAAGGATTTTCATCAATGCATCTATTTTCCAGCTCAATGATGCGAGGAACCTAACAACATATTTATATAACATGTAAACATTTGTTAAAAATTAGAAAATATACATTTATTAATAATACACAGTTTAAATAAGGACTGTTTAAAGCATACATAATAATATATACGCACTAGCTCATTAAACGAAGTACTTATCGTCAATATATTAATTTAATTTTAATTTTAATTTTAATTTTTTTTCCAATCCTTTACTAGATATCTTTTTCATTAACCAGGATTTGACTTTTTCAAGTCGTCTATTAATTAGTACATTATATCTGAAATTCAGGTAAAAAGGAAAATAAAATAGTTCAACCAATATGTCCTTTCAACAAAGCATTATTTTTATTAACAAGAAAATAATCTTTCAACACACCCATTTAATAGGGTATTATTTTCATTAACCAGGAAATCATCTATTAACTCGCCCATTTAATAGGGCAATATTTCTATTAACTAGGAAATAATCTTTTGGAATGTCCATTTATTTAACAGGACATTATTTTCATTAACCAGAAAATATTCTTTCAATATGCCCATTTATTTAACAATGCATTATTTCTATTTTTTTTATTTCATAGTTTCTACATTGAAAATTACAATCAAAAGAAATTGCTTCCAATACTAAATTAAACAATTAACTTATTATAGGGTATTTAACACCTATCTGGTGTTTGTGGGCATGAAGTGGTCTCTTGTTGTTGACTGGATCTGTGATCTCTTCTACACCAACACAAAAATCAACATGTCATTTATTATTCATAACCAAATAATAAAAATCTCATTTTATTTTAAGTTAAGAAGAATATTATTCTCCTTTTTAACCCTTCATCGAAATTAACTTCCTGATTCTTCAACAATTTATCTCGTTTGTCTAAAATCACTCTTTTACATCAACAAAATCCAAGTCAAAATTCTTTTTCTCCTTTTTATATATCATTGCCGAAATTCCTTCAAGGAAAGATGATGAATATTTTATGTTTGTAACACCTTCACAATTCCATTTATTAACATTTATAAACCTGTAAATTCTCACAATTCGTAAAAAATTGCATTAAATTCTTCAATCTCCCAAAAATTCTCCTTTTGCCAAGACCAAAAACTAAAAGGGGAGAGGGGGTTTGTTTCTTCCATTTCTAAATTAAACACTTGCCCATTAAGAATTTATACTTCCTAATATAGTTCAATCATAAATTGCATCATTTCAATAATTAATACCATAAATTCTCAAATTCACATAATCATAGCAATTAAATTTCTTCATCAAAACAAAAAATTATAACAATTAATCATTTTATACATGTTCTTCAACTTACTTGGATAAAGATTCAAGTAATGGATGTAAGAAAAATTCAAGTTTCCTTCTTCTTTCTTTTTAAACTCTAGCTTTATATTTTTTTCTTCAAAACAAGTCCCAAGCACTAAATCACCCTTTTTAATTCTTTATCTAAGTTCTAATTACTCTAGTTACATTTCTCCTCTTTTTGTTCTTATATTATTTGCAAAAAAATAACTAAAAATCACACAAATCCTTTCATTCTCTCATGGCTTCTAGCCATCAGCTAAAAGGAGAAAAGACGGGTATTTATATAGTCCCATCTTTTAAATTTGGACAAATTGACCCCTTTTTGTTTAGCCTTTTTCCAAATTTATCCTCATCCTTTCTTTCTCAGTAAACTAATGTCTTGTAACTTTTTTTTTGTTTAATTTTACCCCTCTCAATGATTGCTTACTTATTTATTTATCTATTATTATTATTTTGGTTGGATTAGAATATAAACCAGAATTTTACAAAGAATGTGGGGGCATGTGGACATAAATGGTGAACCTACGCCGAAACCAAGTTTTAGTTGTGGAAAGCTACTTGCTTGGTTTCCATCATTGTGTAAGTGTGTTGTAGAGTTTATATTGTTATGCTTGTGAAATTTCAGTTTTATAGATAGGATGGTGAGCTGGTGGGTGAAGATGGTTGGTTTGGATTTGTATGTTGTACAAAATCATCGCATGAAACTAGATATATGAGTATATAATATTTAGTTTATAATCATGTAAAATTATAGATTCATTACAAATTTGCAATCATAACATAAAACAAGTGTACATACAAAATAAATATTAAATTATACATAAGAAATTGAAACTAACTCCTAATATGCATGCTAAAATATATATTAAAATAATATTTAAAATAAAAGCATGTAAAGCACTTACTCAATGAAGTTCTTAGAATTTTATGAAGCTAAATTTTTATATTGTTTTTAGGGATCAATTATTTATCCTTAAGGTTTTTTTGCTTCTCACTTAATGCAATTTTTTTTTCTAGCAAGTCAACAACTTCATCTTATTTTGATGCACTTTTAAACAAGATTCAATGAACTTAAATGAATTATACTTAATATCTCTCTATAAAGATCGTACGTAAGCTCTTGAGTAAAAGAAAAAAATTAGAACATGTCTAAGAAAACCCAACAACAAATGAAGAAAAGAACTCAATCAATTTTATTGATACTTTTTTATCCATTCAAGATACCTATTTATCAGACTTGGAAACCAAAATATTAATACTCATAATTCATCAATGTCTATAATTTCTAATTCATATTTAATTGGTTTTTTAAAACATATTAATATTTCATATTAAAATACTCATGTTGGTTTAAAAAATCCAACATGGTTTTAACCCTAAATATAAATAGACCTAACATACAAATTGGCCTTAAAAGACCCATTAAATGTTTTATAAACCAATTCCAATATTGGATACAAGCAATTTAACATTTATGAAACATACTTAATGGTTCAATTCAAGGTTGTCATCCCTCATTCAAATACCTGTCTATATCCTAACTTAGATACAAAGTGGTGGTGGTGGAGGTAAATGTTGGAAAATTATTTAAGAAACATGGTTAATAAGAACATTTGAGGCCATGTTAAAAGTGAGATCTACTTATTTTAGAGGTTGAAATTTTATTAGAATTTAATATTCAATATAAGCTATTTAACATGAAGCTTTAATATTATTTAAAACATATAGATGAATGAAAAATTAATTTTGAATAACCTTTAGTTGGCATGTTTTGAAGAAACCCAAAACTCTCTAAAAACTACATCCCATATTAAAAAAAATATATTTTATTGTGATTTATTTAATGAAACAGTGAAGAGTTAATATTGGGCTCAAATAGTACTGAAATTTTTAGAAGGAAAGTGACTTAAGTAAATTAAGCTTTAGGTTTAAACTCCCAGGTTGAGGTATGAGTTTGGATTTTTTATAAAATAATTTTCCATGTTATAAAATGTTTTTTCAATTGAGATTTAGGCTTGAGTTTGATCCATGAAGAATTATTTCTTTCAATTTGTCTAGTCAATGAATGTTAGAATTTAATTAGTTTTTTTAGAATTCTTTCAACAATACTTGAATAACTTTTTTAGCTTAAAATTCACTTGATTTAAATTAAAAAAAATCAGTTTTAGTTTTGTTTTTATAAAGAGTAATCAAAGTTATTAGTAGGAGAATTCCATCCATTTTTGGTTCCTTAAACTCTCTATAAAAAAAGGGTTTAAGAAGTATATTTAAGGTGGGTTTTTCTACACTATTTTGAATAGATTTTGTACAAAAATTCATTACTTTCTTCTTCTATTTTTTCAATTTAACTCTTCTGGTTATATAAGCTCTATTTTATTTTTAAAATTTTCTCATTATGTGGAGCTTAAATTCAATATTTGTAGAGAGATTATTTAATATTATTTTCTTAGTTTATTGGATCTTATTTAGAAGTGCACCTAAATAGAGTTGCATTGTTGGAATAATATAAGGCTTATTGAAGAAAATCTTTTTTGTATAAAGTGAGAAGCAATAAAGCCTTATAAACAAAAAAATCTTAATCAATTTTAAAATGCTTCAACAAGCATATATATTTTTTGTTTAATCATATATATTAGTATGCATACGGGAATTGTAATTAAATCATTTATGCAAATTTATATATTTGTTTAGTAATTAAACATGCTATTCTTTTTATTATGATTATATATTGCCATGTTTTTATTGTGTTGTATATTTATAAACTAAATATATTTTTCTAACTTGTGTAGTTTTATTTGTGAATTTTGAAAAAAAAAACCACAAAAAGTTGACAAATGAAATTTGATCTGATTTATGGACTTACGAAAAAAGGCTACAAAACATTTTGTTTCTCGAGTTTCCAATGGGAAAGCCCTTCAAGCTCTTCTAGTACAATCGAGCCTCTTTTTAGTCGGTCTGGACTGCGTGGTTGTAAGTTTGAGGCTAACCATCCATTCATTTTACTAGCCCAAACACTTATTTTACTTCTTACCTTTTTTTTTTGGGACTGAGAAGTGAAAATCCCTTTGCAACAAGACTGAGAAATCACTTTTTAAGCAAAATGAATATGTTTGAAAACAGTTTAGGGAACGCAAAGAGCCACCAAGAAATAGAATTTGATCCAACAAATGTACAGCAAAACTACTGGCAACAGCATCTTTAACTATTCGGACTTGTTGCTTCTACATTCACTAAAAGATTGTATCAGGCTCTTGTTTCTTTCTTACGGTAACAGGCTATTACTTCTTGCTTGAAGTATATCATGTCTACAGCAACAATGAAAGAGAATAGCATTTACTAGATAGCCAAATATCAGCTCTTATTCACATAATGTGACAAGGAATCAGCTCCAGTCCTAGCGAAGGAATAAATAAGTGCAACTCTTCAGGCTGCGAGTTGCACCGAATTTTGCAGATGCAAAGAATAGAACTTTGTCCAAGCATATAATGGAGAACTATACGAAAGACAACCTGAAAAATAGTGATTATGTCCTAAGAGATAATGGCAAAAAAATTCACAATAACGAATTTCTATGTCTTTATGCACAGTCAACGCACGCACAATTTACCAATTCATATACTCATGCAAAGTAAAGATAAGAACCAGCTCATTTATTTCCCGTTACACACTCAACTCTGAAGTTCGAACGTTTTATCACCTCCAAACCAATACTAGCCACATTGAAATGGTTGTTTCAGATTGCAAGCCAACATTTATCAGTGAAAAGATCACTTTGGATAGCCAGGGGGTGGGTAGTTTGATGGAGGATAAGCAGGTGGAGGATAGCCTGCTGCAGGGTAGCCTTGGGCGTGGGGTGGATAACCATAGGGCTGTCCGTATCCCTGAGGTGGATATCCAACTGAGGGAGGAATTGGCTGATCAATGCGTGACATCTGCTGAACAGGGGGCACTGCCATCACTGGTTGTGCCCCAAACATGCCGTCTCTTTTGTCCATTTCAACCTTGTGTTGTGTCTGAAAAATAACCCAGTTAGCAGTCTGATTTGATGTCATTCAAAAAACCAGTAGTTAATAAGGTTTTTTGTTGATCAACAACATACCTGCATACAAGCACAAACCCTGGCCAGAGGAAAAAAAAAAGACGCAACAAAATCAGTGAGACAGTTGCAAACCAATTAAGTTGAGCGTATTCAATGGTAACATGTCGAAGTAAATACTTACGTGCAGTACACCAGTTCAGCCAAACAAGATAGCAACTGAGAAGCCTCTTGGATTTCTCCACTTCCAACAATCATCGCAACTATAGAAAATATGCATGCAATTTGTTGGAGGCAGAACATAAAACCCTGAAAAGGAAGAGGAAACACGTTAACTGATTGCAAATAAGCACAAATAACATGTGTTTTTGAGAGAGGGAGAGAGAGGGAGCATACGATAATGCAATTATCACACCGTGTTGTCTGAATGTTGAATTCATCTTGCAACAAAAAACGAGTAGAGGCCACTGAATTTCCAAAGCAAAGGAATACCTGGGAATTCAAACATGATACTGGGGTTACTAACATCATAATTACAGGAATGTGTTTCCATGGCAGGCATAAAAGCATTTGATGCTATTTAAACCCATAAAACCAACTAGAGTGGATAGTTCCAATACAGTGTCTGGCTGCGTTAAGCTAAAATATGTTGACTATTGTGAGTATGAAAGCATGTCAAGAACCATCTTCAAGTTCCTATCCATGAAAAAGCATATTGATGATCCCAATTTCCTTCTGCCTTTGACTAGTTCACCATTGTAGAAAGGATGCTTCCAATTTCATATTAGTTAGTGTAAAACTAAATGGAGGATAAATATTTCACCAGGTATTAGGAATCAACAAAGGAACATTACCATGAAAGATACCCATATTTTTGTGGTATACCTAATAATGCACATCTTAATTCAAAATTGCTTCAACTTACATGGGGAAATGAATCTAACATGCTAATATGGAAGAATTTCAGAAACGAAAAAAGCCTTTAACACTCAAGACTGCTTCCTGCTTTAAAACTTCTATAGATGACTCTTTCTTTTTCAATGTATCTTCCAAATATATTATAAATATGCCGGAGATGAATGTTTGACCAATAAACTTCTACATAGAGTAAGACATGTTGGTTGACAAAAACAAACCATTCCCTACCTCTGTGGCAAGACAAACTTCAGGGCACCGACTTTCACCACACCTGCCACTACAAGGCATGTAACCAGCACAACAAACATACCTGTGACAAACAATAGGACAGCTTACATAAACAGAAAATCTGAAACATTATATGAGAATCAAAAGCATCAATTACCTTGACATGTCATTGTAAAGTGCTCTTTTGCGGAGCAGGTACGATACACATGGCCCACTACAAAAGAAAGGAGGAGAATTGTGCTTCATGATTTAAGAAAAAATCTATGCATAATATGACAAATAAAGCACAAATTAAATGGTTATATAACAATTCATAAATATATCATGAAAAAAAAAAAAACATAGGTGTTCTTATAGAACAGCACTTTTCAAGCACGATATTTTTGAGAAAAAAGTACTTCAAAACAATTAATTTGCTTTTCTGCAATCAGAAAGAGCAAGAAGTGAATTTCAAACAATGTTTTTTAAGGCATTCAAAAGAACAGAGCAAAGCAAGTTAATTTTGACATTTCAATCTTGAAAATGCTTTTTGATGCTAGCTTATATGTCCACGAAGAAGGAATCTCTGGTATATAAAAGAAAACCAACACAAAGGGAAGAATGAAAGAAGGATACAGAATGTGGATATGAATCAAAATAAAAGGAATAGTAATTTTCAATCGAAATGGATTCAAGCCTCATATATTGAGTTATACTGTTAGGAAGTACAATTCCTGGGCATGTATTTCGCAAACACTATTCATTTCTAAGAAGTTGGAATGATGCAATGTGGACGATCAAATTGCAAATCCGTGCCAATTTATTAAAATCCGAAAACTTATTGAAAAAGGGAACAATAACTTGAGTTACCAAAGGAGAATGAGTATAAGAGTGAATTAAATTCTTCAATACAGTGAAGGAGTTCCAAACAGTGATCTCATTCAACCATATTTCCTCACTTCTAAAGGAAAAAACCATGAAAGGTAGGCTTAAGTACAGCACGACTAGCAAAAAAAACACAACTATTGGATAAATCTTTTCTGCCAAAGAATAAAAATTAATATAAATCGCCCAAATTTGAACAAAGCCATGACACTCTATCAGAGTCAACGCCATGTTATACCAAGTTAAGAACCCACAAAACAATCAGATTTACATTTCAAAGCAAATAAATAACTAGATCAAAGAGCACTCACCACCAAAAAGCCAAGCAACAATCTGCACATTACACACAAACAAAAGTCAACATCAAACCCCAAAAACCAAACACAAAGTTCACAACTTTTGACATAACAAACATTGGTAAAATACTAAATTCTTACATGGGGCATCAGCTTGAATGGTGCCCATTAAATCAGTGTGCCAGAGATGTCTATAGTTCTGTCGTAACTGCATCTTGTCCAAGTGTTCCTGAGATGCCATGGTGTCCTAAGATCTCTCACAAAGACAAGAAACTAAAGTTTTTTGTTTTATACAAAGAAATTCAATCAAGACAATCTCTTCACTTATAAAAAGCTCTTCTTTTTTAATGCAAGAAGGTGTTTCTTTTTGTTATGGAACTTTCTTTCTTGTGGAGACTTTTAAAGGCTCTTTCACCTTGAAGTTTTCTTCAAAGCCAAGTGAAAAGACGACGACGACGACGACATCCAAGGAGTGGAAAGTGGAGACGCACCCATTTCCCAACTAGGCATGAATAAATTAAGAGATTACCAATGAATTGCTATATGCGGTTGTAGTAGTTATTTTTTATTTAGAAATATAATAAAATAATTGTTTTATTTTTAAAATTTTATTTTTAATATTACTATATAAAATGATTTAAAATATTAAAAAATTAAAAGTACGGGGTCAAACAAATACATCCAGGTATGGTAATTACCACTGGAATAAAACTGGATTTCAACCCAGTTCGATGAAGCTTGTTGGGCTTCAAACTACATTTGTCAGACCTTATCCATGACTTGCTTGATACGGTTAAGCACGCTGATCACGTATAAGAGGGTCAATCCATGGGCGTTCTTTTTTGCCCTTTACAGAGTAAAAGAAGTTAGACTTTTTTTTTAATTTTTTAATAAATCATCTTTACAGGTCAAAATAGGTTGATTAGATTTATTAAATAACTAGAAATATGGCCTGTTATACTGTGAGTTAATTTTTTTGCATAAAAATATTAAAAAAAATTAAAATTTAAGAGTATTAGATCTTTCTATAAATTTATACCCAAGAGCATTGGGTCTCTCTGTTGCGTCTGACCTAAAAGTTATATTTATAATATTAATAATAATATTAAACTTGTATGACTCAAACTTAGAACTTTGGATATAGATCTAGCTGCAATATCGTATTATAAAAGTGTGATAATTAAAAAAAAATTAATATTACAGAATAAAATTAAAACAAAAGAGACTAATTAAAAAGGAAAAAACAATAAAGCAAAGTATTATTCCAATGAATAGTGATTTTCAAGGAGGAATACATTAAAATCCCCTTATGAGATCATAATAATCTAATGAACAGTAAATAAAACAAATCATAAAGCTTAATTCTTAATCAAATCGATATTAAAAGATGAAATTAAAAAAAAATTAAGAAAAAAATATGAATCAACTGGTTTAACCCATCAAACATGGGATTCATGTCATGAAATTAAAAGAAAAAAGGTTGATGTATTTTAGTTATAGTTAATTATAATATTTAAAGATGAAATTGTAAGAAAAAAACCAATTAAAAAAAATCTAAATCAAATGTCAACTGGATTAGCCCATCAAATCAGGTTAACCCGTCAAATGAGATTATGATAACTAAATAAAAAAATTAACATTGATAAACTAAATTAATAAAAAAATAATCAAAAAGGAAAAAACAAAGTAAAAAAACCAACAGGAAGAAAAAAACTAATGAGAAAAAAGAAAAAAATATGAATTAACTGAGTTAATCCGTAAAACCAGGTTAATTCATCAAATTTGGAATCCATGTTATGAAAGTTTGATAACTAAATAGAAAAAAACTTAATATTAACAAACTAAATTTTAAAAAATAATAATTAAAAAAGAAAAAAGGAAAAAAAACAAAACTACTAAACAAAAAAAGATTAATTTTAAAAAAACATGAAAGTTTGAAAACTGAATAGAAAAAAAATTTACAGTTTAACCCAGAATTAGCTGAATTAACCCTAAAACCCAAGATTCATATTATGAAAGTTTGATAACTAAATATAAAAAAAAAATTAACATTAACAAACTAAATTAAATGAAAAAATTAATTAAAAAGAAAAAATAGAAAACAATCTGGGTTAATTTATCAAATCCAGAATCCGTGTCATGAAAGTTTGATAACTAAATAGAAAAAAAAAATTAACATTAACAAACCAAATTAAACTAACAAAAATTCATAAAAAACAAAAAAAATAAAAAAAAAATCACTCAGCCTTTTCACTGTGGGTTAATTATAATATTAAAAGATTAAATTGGAAGAAAAAAACTAATGAAAAAAGAAAAAAAATATGAATCAACTGGGTTAAGCCATCAAATTAGGTTCACTCGTCAAACCTAGGATTCATGTCATGAGAGTGTGATAACTAAATAAAAAAAATTAATATTAATGAACTAAATTAAACAAATAAAGATTAATTAAAAAGAAAAAAATCAAGGAAAAAAAATCTACATGAAGAAAAAAACTAATGAAGAAAAAGAAAAAAAATCTGAATTAACTAGGTTAACTCGTCAAACTTGGGATCCGTGTTAAGAAAATTTGATAACTTCATAGAAAAAAATTAATAGTAACAAACTAAATTTAAAAAAGAATTAATGAAAAGGAAAAAAAAAAGCAAAAAGCAAAAAAAACAAGTAAACAAAAAAAAGGATTAATTTAAAAGAAAAAACAAAGAAAAAAAGCCGACATAAAGAAAAAATAATGAAAAAAAGAAAGAAAAAATATGAATTAATTAGGTTAACCTTTCAAATCAAGTTAACCAGTCAAACCTGGGATTCATGTTAAAAATTTTTGATAATTGAATAGGAAAAAAAATTTACAAGTTAACCCAGAATTAGTTGGGTTAACCGGTCAAATCTAGAATCTGTGTCATGAAAGTTTGATAACTAAATAAAAAAATTTAACATTAACAAATTAAATTAAACAAAAAAATTAATGAAAAATAAAAAAAAATCCAGGTTAACCTGTCAAATCCGGAATCTGTGTCTTAAAAGTTTGATAAATAAATAGAAAAAAATTAACATTAACAAAAAAAATATTCATAAAAAAATAAAAAAAATAAAGAAAAAACAGCTTAAGAAAAACAAAGAAAAAAAAAAGAGCTCAATCTTTTTATTGTGAACTGCATTGTATAGTCCACAATAAAAGACTCGGTCATTTTAGTTATAGTTAATTAGTTCATTGGCTTGTGTATGAATTGAAATAAAAAAAATTAAATATAAAAAAATATTAAAAGCATAGAGAATTTTTTGATAATATTATTAAACCAGGGCAAGTAAGGCAATCTTGAAATTTCTTGACCCAACTCTTTTCCTAACTAGAGTTTTTAATTAAATCGTGTAGGATTTGGTCAAACTTAAATTAATTGATTTCATGGGTTCGAATACAATCTGGGTGACCAGTAAAAATAAAGCTTATTTAAAAAAAAAATTAAGATGATAGCTTTTAAAAACTTATTGAGACAACGACAGATTAGATTGAATCTTGTAACCTGCGACCCGAGTTATGGACTTTATTAGGCTTGATAATTTTTTTTTTAAGTTTTTTTATTTTATTAGATGATAAAAATAGATACTCATAAAATTGAACACCAATACTAAAATAAACATTTATTTGAGATAGTGAAAATACTATAACAAGTAAATAAAAATAAATCATGCAATCTATTTCTTAACGAATTCAATATTAAAGAGTGAAATTGAAAAAAAAAATCAATTAAAAAAGTAGAGGATTAAAAACAAAACAAAAGGCATATACAGTTGATGGAAAAACTTGTCAAACCTATAAATCGAGTAACCCAGGATAATACGTCAAACTTGTAAACTGAGTCATTGACTCTACTAAAATTATAATTTGTTTTTTTAAAAAATTATTTTTTTATTTAACTATTCGATAACAAAAATAGACGATTGCAAAATCAAACACCAACCTAATACCAAGATTGTTTTTGAGATCGTAATAACCTCGTAGAAAAAAATTAAACTAATTATAAAATTAAATTCTTAATTATTCCATTATCCAAGGATGAAATTGAAGAAAAGAAATTGATTGAAAGGAAAAAAAGAGTTAAACTTGTCAAATCCATTAACTAGGTTAATTAGCCAAACCTGTGAATAAGTTTATAAACTTTGTAAAGTTTAATAACATAGTTTTTCTCTTAAGCTAATTTTTTTAACTATATAAAAAAAACATTGATGATAAAAAAAAAAAATCAAGTGCAGTTAAAAAAAAAACCCTGTCAAACCCGTAAGCTAAGGTAAGCTAGGTTACCATGCCAAACTTGCAAACCATGTTAAACCTATATAACGACTAAATGAAAATAAACAAATTACAAAACTCAATTTTCAATCAATCTAATATTAAAAGATAAATTTGATAAAAATAGTTTTTATAAAAAATTATAATAAAAATTCAATAATTAAAAAAATCAGAATATTGTGAATTACTATTGTAATTCAAATTGCAATAAATGTGGGTAAATAGTTGTTTTTTTAACACCTTTTAATTTTTGGTTATATGAAAATTGCATTTGTTTTATTGTATATTTTCAAAAATCAAAATAATAATTTAGGTGTCACTAAAAAGCATTAAAAAAAAATATGTATCTCAAAAGATATATGAACTTAGTATTTATATTTTAGATTTGTGAACATAGAAATTTACACCTATAATAATGAACACCATTTCTAAATTAAAAACATAGATTCTATTTCTATTTCTATGTATAAACAACTATATTTCTCACCCTTTGCCGATTGTTCACTAAAATTAGCTTGTACATTAGCTAGATAAGCAAAGAGAATTATATCCCATGCTAGAAAAAAGATTTTATTATACCCTGTAATGTGAGGGATGTTAAATTAATAGATTTGAAGACTGGAGGGAAGATTTAGAGGGAAAGTCAAAATGTAGATGTGTGTTATATGTGTGATGACATTTAGCACTTGAAAATTTTGTATTATGTAAAATAAATATTTTTATTTTTTATTTTCAAAATTAATTAATTGATTATAAATGACTCTTCCTTTCAAATTATTCAGATAATTTATCTGAAGGGTTGCTTTTAAAATTCTATAAACATATTGGTATGAAGATGTACGTGTTTTAAATTCTACAAACAGATTTATATGAAAATGTATTATTTTCCTTATAAATATTAGTTTGATATTGATATAAATCAATAAAAAATAATCTTTTTCTCTTCTTATTTTTTTTCTATAGACTCTTTGTTTATATTTATCAAAAACAAAATAGGATTTCTTAAGAAATTTATAAAAGTTGTTGTTTATAAGTTTTAAAGCCTTGATATATCCTAAAGATAAATTGCTTTAACTATGCATCAAATATAGTGCGGGCAATTAATACAGACAATAATCTCTACTCCTCAAAACTTGTTCGCTATAGCCATTACCTTAGTAAACACTCATAGAAATACCTATAATTGAAGAGTTGTTGCATGGTCTTGCATGATTTTAATTAAAATAAAATGATTACAGCATATGCTATTAAAATTGGAAGTTCATGAAGCATTAGAAGTAGTTAGAATGATTACAAGAAAAAGTTATTGTATACCACATAATAATTTTCTCATGCATATATTCAAAAATAACTTGTGGATTGAAGAGAAAACCATAATTCATGCAAAGAAATTCATTATTAAATCTGCAACAAAAATGAATTATATTAAAGGAAATCAAAATGTTCAAAAAAAAATGCTAGAAACAAGAGGAAATTTTTTGAGGTAGCAAAAAACTTCACAAATTCAGGCAACCCAAACAAATTAAAGAAAGGAAAGACTTGTTAAAATTGTTTCAAGAAAATGCACTATAGAAATAAGTGTATTTTTTAAATAAATAAAAACAAGAAATTCTTGCAATGTCGAGAATTCTAATGATGCAAATGTGGTTGAACATGAAATTGATTTGGTTGCAATAGTTTCAAAGTTGCTTATTAGAATGTTTGTTGAACTTTATATGGTATCCTAGTGCAACCATTCATATATGCAACTATAAAAATCATTTTAAAAATTATAAAGTCATAGAAGATAGACAAAAAGTTATAATGAGAAATTATAATGTTGCAAAAGTGAATAGAAAAGGAATTGTTGAACTAAATTTCACTTTTAAAAAGAAATTATTGTTAGTTAATGTCTTACATCTACAAAATATATAGAAAAATCTTGTATTTGTAAATTTGCTTTGTAATAAGGGTTTTAAGATTGTTTTTAAGTTTGATAAGATTATTTTGTACAAAAATAGACTATTTGTAAGGAAATGCTACTCATATAATGGAATGTTCAAACAAATAATAGTAATAAATTTAGTGTTCCTATTTATATGATTGAGTTATCTTTATCCTTATGGCATAATCGTTTGGCACATATTAGTTTTAGATTATTAAGATATATGGCTAAGTATGATTTAATTTCTTGAAAAAATTAAAGATAAAATAACATGTAAAATATGTATTTAAGCAAACATGACTAGAAAGACTTTTCTTAAAGTTAAAAAAAATACAAATTTACCAGAACTTGTGCATTCTAATATATGAAATTGAATAACATCTTAACTAAGGGAAAAAATAGATATTTTATAACTTTTATTGATGACTATTAAAAGTATAATTATGTTTATTTAATAAAACATTAAGATCAAGCTTTCAAAATGTTCAAGAATTATAAATTATAAATTAGAATTTGAAAACCAAATGGGGAAGAAAATTAAAATTCTAAGAAGTGATAGAAGTGGCGAGTGTTTTTCCATAGATTTTTCTTCATTTCATGAAAAAAATAGAATCATATATCAAACTAGTGCTCCATGTAAACCTTCATAAAATAATTTGATAGAAAAAAAGAATATAACACTTGTTGATATGTTTAACTCTATATTAGTGAATGTTAAGTTGCATACTAGTTCATGAGGAGACGCTTTACTCACTACTTATCATATAAATAATAAAATTACTTTTATAAAATTAAAAGTTTCTTCATATGAATTATGAAAAAAAAGAAAACTAAACTTAAATTATCTTAGAGTTTGATTATGAAAGAAAAGAAAACTAAACTTAAATTATCTCAGAGTTTGGGTTGTCTTGTTTTTAATAGCGTTCTGATTTCTAAAATGATGAAATTAAGATATGTAGCTTTAAAGGAAAATTTTGTTGGCTATGCTGAAGATTTAAATGCATATAAAAATATTGAATTAAACTTCTAATATAATTGTGGAATTTAAAAATGTTGAGTTAATTGAAAATAAATTTTAAATTGATTCTAATTTAATTACTGAACAAATCAATAATTTTAAAATTAAAATAGAGTCAACAAACAATACAAGTTTTGATTAAAGTTCTAGAAAAAAAATTCAAATGGATCATCCTATGTACCACTTCAACAAACGTTTAGAAAATTTTATAAATTTAGAAATTCAGGAAGCAGCACAAAACTATATCAGTGCTAAAACAATAGTGAATTTTTGTTTTGAATTAATTAGATCTGTGCGTAGTATAGTATTTTTAATTCTATTAAATGAAATCCTAATTTAAGTTTTTTGGCCGATATGAATTTTTTTAAAATTTTGAAATATTCACCCTAAGAAAAGATTTAACTTGAAAGATATTACAATCCAATATTACTCATTAGGTGATTGTATATTAGGTAAAAAAGAAAAAACTTTATTCTATATTAAAAAAGTAAAAGATTTTATTGTACTTTATAATGTTTGGAGGATACCAAATAAATATATTTGGACAGAGGGGAAGTCAAAATATATATACGCACACGCGCGGTTAGTAGGGTGTTGTTTCAGTTATGATAAAGTATAAGGGTATATGGGCAAATTAGATGGCTTTATAAATCACACAGGTGAAGTGGACTGCTCTTCGTGTTTGTTTCAACTTTGAGAGAGACCAGAAACTTGGCATGTATTTTGTCTTGTTGCTAAGGCAATGACATGCCTTGATTAAATTAGTCAGAGCCAAGTGTCAACTGTGCTGCTGTGGGGCAGTTCATTCTCAAACACAAAAATAATAAGCAAAGAAACAAGAACAAAAACTTCTCTCAGGTTTCTTGTCCTAGTTTTCTTGTATTTTTAGAGTTCAATTCTCTCGAGGAATTGGGCTTAACGAAATGTCTTCTGATCTTTACGTTCTTGATGCACCTTTCTACCACCTTTCAAGTCCAGAAATAGTCTCTCCAGAAGGTGACCTTTTCTTCTCTGACCCTTTCTCCCCTTTTCGCGACTCTTCCATTGATATTCTTCAAGAATTCTCAGATAACCAAAACATTCAATGCCCAGTTGAAAATTCTAGATTTGTAGACAGTTTTAGCCCAAGTATTTTCTCATCTTCACCTCCAAGTCACCAACTAGAGAACTTGTCACTTTACACAAACCCTTTGCAGGCTTTAGCCAATAGTGAAAATCTGGCTGATGGGTATGGTAATTTCCCTGGCTTGGATGCTTTAGGAGTGAAAACTGAGGAATGTCAAATGGGTTTTGATCCCTCTTACAATCAACAATCTTTTATGCCTCATAGTTATATTGGTGTAGAAAATGTGGCAAAGATGATGCAAAGAAGCTATAGTAGCAATTCTTTTGAAGGCAACCCTGGCTTTCTCTTTCAACCTCGCTTTGATACTCTCTTGGAATCTCCAAATTACCAAGGCCAAGCCTTCAGCTTACCTGAAAACAACTTTCTTGCTGGTCAAGTGAGGAAGATTTGCAGCGCTGGTGATTTACAAGTAAAACCACTCGCTAATCTACTCTAGAGTCTCGTCCCCTGATCTTGCTCTGTTTTCTCTGTCATCAATGGCTAATGGAATATAGTTTTGTCTTGATTTGTTTTAGAGTATTAACAAAACACCGCATACAACACAGAGGTCCGTTTCAAGTCCTTTAGCTACAGAGAGCTCGTTTATAGAAGAATCAAACTTCAAAGTAGGACGTTATAGTGCTGAAGAAAGGAAGGAGAGAATCTCAAAGTATAGAGCCAAACGTAACCAGAGAAACTTCAGCAAGACCATTAAGGTAAGACCTGCTTTGGTTAAGTGAGTAAACAAATGCTGTACGCATATTTAACAGTGGTGTTAGAACATTGCTAATAATTAACGTTATCATTATTTTGTCACAGTTCATCTAACTGTGACAAAAAGGATACAAATGAGTCAAGCCATGGTCAAAAACACAAAAAACATACATTTTTGTTGTTTAATGATATATATAATTAATATTATATCGGCTAAGAATGTTTTCGAAATGGCTAATATACAAAATATTTTATATATATATTTAACCATCCATTAATATAGGTTGATTAATTATTATTGTTGTGTTGATACAAGTATGCATGCCGCAAAACACTAGCGGACAACAGGCCACGTATACGTGGCAGATTCGCACGAAACGAAGAAACTGGTGAGACCCCCAAGGTTGCATGCTCTACGAGGGACGACAACGAGGAAGAGCTATGGGTATTGGTTTTATTTGATGTCTGTTTACTGTAAGGTTTTATCATCTTATTTAGATTGATGAAATGCAGCTTGTATACTGAAAGTGTGCAGTGTTGTTTTTGTTTGAAATCTTGTAGCTTGATGGATTGCACGAGGAGGAAGACGACGGGGCAATTAGAGGATCACCGGGAGGTTTTGCCCAACCTCAGTTTCAGTACTACTATGGTTACTAGTATGGGATTTTGCTTCTGCAGAAACTAGGATGTTCAACGAGGACCAGAAAACATGAGGGGAAAAAGTCCCTTTGGAATAAGTCATTGTTGAATTAATATATGTTTGTTATTGCCTAGGTTAAAGGTTTGTAGTTGGTAGGTAGATGCATTTTAATTAGTTAGCTAGCTTTGGTAGTTAATTTTTTTTTAATCCACGTTTGTAACATCTCTATCATTATGAATGTATATGGTGATCAATAAACAATGACTCTAATCTTGACTCTTTGCAAGTTCTACAGGACATTTAAATAAACTTATATCCTCGTTCTTCACACGGAATATTAGATCTTCTGGTGTGCAATTAGTCTTCCATGGTGATTATTTTTGTCTGCCAGAATACAGGAATAAACAAACATGAAATTTGGTGAGTTGAAAGCATGCTCGCTTCACTAGAAAACTGTAATTATGGTTTCACCTTTTCCATCAATTGGCCGGCTACTATAAAGTTTTGCGGTTTTTAAAAAAGTTCATTATTTATTATTATTCTATTGATGTTTTTATATTTTTATATATAACAATAAAATAATTAAAATATTTTTTTTTAATTTTAACATATTTTATAATTATAATTAAATTCATCACGGTATCATGTAGTATTATATTAATAAATATAAAATTTAATTAATAAGTTATTGGGATGCGGCAACTATAGTAGGGTAGTTTATCGTTGGCAATACTTTTTTTTTTCTCTTTTTAAAGTTTATATTAAATATTTAAAATTTTAAAGTTGTCATTTTTATTTATTGAGATTGTAACTTTGATTTTTATTCTTATTTTTCTAATTTTTAGTCTAGGTTTTCTTGTAAAATTTTGATTTATTTTCAATTTTATCTTTCAATTCAAATTTATAATATATTATTTTTTTTAATTTGAGTTTTATTCCTTTGATTTTTTTATCCTTTTTTATATTGATTCTCCTTTTCAATTTCACCTTTCAATAAAAAATATGTACTTGTCATCTAATTTATTTTTTAATTTAATTTTAATTATCATTCTTTTATTGCTATTTTTTTATTCTTTTTTATAATTGAACATATTTTTTTAATTTTATTTTTAAAAATTTAATTGGTTGAAAATTGTGTTTCGTGATTTTTATAAATAAGATATTTTTTATCTAATTACTTGAATTATGAATTTGAAAAACTAACACTAATTGGTATTGATTTTTTTTGTTTTTTTTTTCTTATTTCCTCTGCTGACTTTATCATTTAACATTGTTTTTTATTAAAAAAATAAGTTTTGTGATTTCTTGGTTTTTTTCCTATCAAGTTATCTCAATATCATGACCTAAATTATAGATTTTATGGGTTAACTCAGATTGGCTAAATCATTATTAACATAGTTATGGTTTATCATGCTAATTCGAGTTGACTCGAGTCAATTTTTTTTTTTTTTATTTATTTAATTATCTAGAAATTAAGTTACACTATTTTTTTCCTTTTGAACAAAAACTTTTTTTCTAGGTTACTGTGATTAATTTTTTTATTTGATCTGTTTATTATCATTACCTATTTTTTTCATAATCTAATTAGAAAATTGAAATATTCATAAACACTGAGGTCACGTTTTTCTTAAACGCATGAATTGTGAACACTTGTTTGCTTGACTCAGGAAAAAAAAAGTATCACGTTTATTTAGCTAGACTAAAAAAGGCCTCCCTTATCAGCCCCACCATTAGTCTAAATGGTCTCATGTTAAAAAGAACGTACTGGTAATGATGGTATCTAAAAATAAAAACTAAAACTAAGAGGCATCAGTCAATGATGGTATCTAAAAATAAAAACTAAAACTAAGAGGCGTCAGTCATTTACTATATCCCGTAAGAGCTTTCATTAGATTCACATATTGATAGCTTTCATTAGATTCGCACGGTGAAAACTCTTTTATTGGTCCCTAGGTTTTTACATTTAACACTGTATTGATGTAGGATTCACCTTTGTGATTTATATTATGCTTGTGTATGAATATCTCGGTGATGTCGAGAAAATATTATGTTAGCTTAATTGATATTGGATTTTATAAAATAAAATTTAATTTTATTAATTTAAAAGAATTAGAGATTCAAGATCAAAATTAAATATTAAAAAAAATACATAGTCTTTTCTATTTGCTAACATCACGGACTGATTTGTATGATTTATTTTTTCAGTCACTTAACTTTTTTTAATCTAATTTGATTCTTGTACATTGAATTTTTTTATTTAACATTGTAGTTTGTTTTTGTTGTATAGACATGGGGTTCTCCCAATGTCAAGAGAAAATTATGGCACTTGATTGATATTTAATTTTAAAAAATAGAATAAAATTATGTTGATGTAAAATAATTAAATGTTAATGGATGAAAGTAAAATGTGAGAAAAAATAGTGGGTTAAGATAAATATACAATGCAAATTGGCTAATGCATGTGGAGGCTAGTTCATCGCATTATAGCATTTCGTGTAGCCGCCTTAAATGATGTTAAATTACCATTTATAATTGTGTTGGAAGCAACGTTATAAAATCTTTTCATTGGTGCAGCACGTGTGATATTTAGTGGTGTGTGGTGGCTTTTTTTCCTCTCTCTCTCCTCTTCTTGTGATTCACACTACTATGCCAAACAATAAATTTGGCCTATCATTTTGTTTTTTTAATTTAATTTTTATTTTTTTTATTTTTTATTTTTATTTTTTGCTTTAAGTCCTTTAATATTGATTTTTTTTTAATTTCATTCTTCAACGTAAACAAACTTGTCTTGTCATTTTGTTTTTATTTTAAATTTGATCCTCGTTCTTTTGATTTTTAATTTTCTTACTTTAGGTTCTCATTTTGTTTTTATTTTAAATTTGATCCTTGTTCTTTTGATTTTTAATTTTCTTGCTTTAGGTTCTTTAAAATTATTATTTTTAATTTTTTAATTTTTTAATTTCATCATTCAACATTATTTAATTATTTAATTTTTTAATTTTATCATTCAACATTAAACTAGTTAGAAATTATGCTTCATGGTTTCTTTCGATGGGGCGATCCTAGTATCGTGACCTAAGTCATGAGTTTAAAATATTAACCTAAGTTGATATCAATCTTTTTATTTTTATTTTTGGATACTAATTTTCTTTTCAATTTCATCCGTTAATATTGAGTTTGTTGGAAATTGAATTTTATTATTTTTTTAATTTTTTTCTAAACATTTATCATGATCTTATGATTTAAATCAGTAGTTTAATAGGTTACTCGAGTAAGTCAAGTCTTTTTTTAGGTTATTTTTTAAGATTAAATATTTTTTTTAATTTTTCATCATTCAATATTAGGTTAATTTGAGAATCAAGTTTCATAATTTTTTCTATTGTGCATTTTATTAAATTATCATTTTTACATGATCCGGATCCCGAGGTTTGGTAGCTTTATCTAGTTTGCTTGGTTTTTTTTTTTTATTAATTGATTTTTTTATTTCATCTTTCAATATTTGACTGTTAAATTTTAACAAGTATCATATTTTTTTTATTTGTTTTTTATTGAATTATCTCAATCTCGTGATTTGGATTGTAAATTTGATAAGTTAACTTGAATTTATTTATTATACTTTTTTTTATCTTTTAAAATAATCAATTCTATCATTTAACATTTATTATAATTGATTTTTTATATTATATAATTAGAAAATAATCAATTCTATCATTTAACATTTAGAATGAAACCTTTTTATTAGATCTAGTCAGATTTATAACCTAATTCAGGAGCAACCTATCCAGTAATCTTCATTCTAAATCATTTATTTATTTATTTATTCTTTCTATTATGTACTGACCGTGTTTCCATGCCATGAGAATAAAAGCACTAACTAGTCGGAAGCTTGTCTTTGAGCGGGTGTTTAATTATCAGTTTTTATTTATTTTAAATTTTTATTTAATTTATTAATAACAAATCCTCTAATTACATAAATCTATCATCGCTGTTAATTTTATAATCGATTTTATTTATGATTAAAGTCAAGTCACTACACATATCAAGTTATATATTCGTTTTTTTCTTTTTTGATAATTTCATAACTTTTTTTTAGATTATATTACTTAGCATTTACTTCCGCAATTCTAAGATGATTTGTAAATAAGGAAAAAGTCAATCTTTTATAATAGAGATGTCAGTAAATCATTTTATTATTATATTTAGATAGATTGTTGTTGTTGTTGTTATATAAATCTAGATCTTTCAGACCCTATCATTTTCTGTTTATCTTCCGACCATCTTCTTCACTAAACTCCTTCAATACATTAACCAAATCATTTCAGACTACTCACACGTAGCAGTAATCTTTCTTTTTAATAATGCTTACCCAATTTCTTTAATACCAAACTTTTTTAGCAGATCATCAATATATATATTTAGATTGATTATTAATTTATAATGAATTAATTTCTTTGAATTCGGGATGCATGATAGTAACCTACATAGCAGATCTGTTCGCCACTCAACTAAGCGTAAATGGTTTTATTTTCTTAATATTCCATTATTGAAAAAAAGGAGCATGAAGAATCAAAATCTAAAGCAGGGGAAAAAAAAATTAAAAGCAGCACGAAAAAAATCAGCAAGCTAGAAATATGAGGGGTGTACATACAATAAAATGGTGATAAAATAACTGAAAAACAAACGCCAATTTGATTGACAATTCTATAGCTAGTGTTTTTTTCAGAACTATATTAAAATAATAATTTTTAATTTTTAAAAATTTTCTTTTTAAATAAACATGTTAAAATAATCTAAAAATATTTTTTTTTGTACACAAACACCGCAAAAACAAACCATTGCTTATTTGGCAAAATCTGATAGGAACTGAATTGAGTTGATTTCCGCAAAATGAGACCTTTGATTTCTTTTTCTTAAATGACAAACCAGGTGTGGATTTTTTATTAGATAATTTTTTTATTATTTCATTTAAATTCCATATCCTTTGCTTCATATTGTAAAGAATCAGCCACATACTAGTTTTCGTTTTACTTTTCAAAAAGTGTTTATTTATTTATTTTTTAATTCAGACCTCTATGAATTTTATAAATAAACTTGCAAAGAATCTAGCGCAATGCATGATTGGTAGACCTGAGAGGGGGAATTTTCTTTTTAAAATCTCTGTTGAAATATTAATGAACCTAGTTGCATGCATCCAAGTGGCACTTTGTTAAGGTAAGCTCATAAAATATCTACCTTTAACTAACTCTTTGTCTAAAGGAAAAAAGGGGCTTCTTATGAACAAAGGTATAGTTTGGGTGGTCTTAGAAAGCATGCTTCCCCTGAAAGTTGTCATAGTACTAACTAATTCGATGATCCTCGCGAATAGAAGAAAGAGAGAGAGAGAGAGATGCCACTAGTATTTTCTCAATTTTAATGTATTTTTAAATAAAAAATAATTTTTTAAAAAATAGCAAATGATTCTTAAAACAAAGTGCCTGAATCCAACACTACGGAAGCAACACCTGTGCTTCTCTTTGTCATTGAGATAATGAATCAAGCTACGAGAAATTAGACGCTTGGTAGCCGACCAGGATTTGACTATAGAAACATTTGGTTTTATGCTGCACTCAGGATTTGCGATCTAATTTATTGGTTAATCCGATCATGGTTTTGGGGGGTCTTACCTTATTTGATCTGAAAGATCTTCATCTTAAAATTGGACCGGAAAAGAATATCGTATACAAAAAGCATATATATATATATATATATATATTGCCCTTTTATAGAAAAAGAGAGCAATCAAAGAGCAGTCAAAGAATTTCCAAGCTAGATTATAGTTTATTTTATGATTAATATTTCGACCCCTTTTAGTGTTGTCACATCCATGGTCTTAATGATGACTTATCACAAAGAACTTTGAATTGTCGATACCCAACGGTGTTCAAGGCACAACCCACTTCCTCACTCAATGGGAAGCCATGTTCTTTTGGTCCAGGGTTTTTTTTCTTCTTCTCTTTTTACTTTCTTTTTTTTTCGTCTAAAGTATGTGCATGCTTGTAGATTAGTTGTCCCAAAAATATTGAAGCAGCAAATTTTGCCTGGAATGATCGGGGGGGGGAAAGGAATTGTAATTTTTCATTCAAAGATCTGTAAAGTAAAGATTTGGAATTGGATTTAGAACTAGCAAGATCTTGTAAATGAATAATAGAAAAACTAAAGAAAAGGGAAGCTTTACAGCAAGAAAAAACATAAGGGCTAGCATGTAGACTGTCTGCCAAGGACAAATATGAAATATTTAAGTTGATGCTGGCAGGAACCTAAATCTACAGGATGCTATCGCTTCAAATAGAAGATTTGGAATGATTTATCATTTAGCAGAGCATCTCCAACATGGTAGATTTCATGTTTATTGAAACAATTTCTTGAATCGTGGCGAAGGGAGGCGTCATCGAATTAACAAGTGTATTATATACGGCAACAGAAAGATAGATGCCTTGATACATATCTTACTGTGAAATATCAAAAGTCACAACTCTCATCAACATATTGGCATCTTCAGGACAACCACTATATATGTCTATAATTGACCACCCTTCTATGGTGAAAGACATGAGCATTTCGTTCTCAATTCATATAAAGAAACCCAGACCTAGCTAGCTAGTTTCCCTGTTTAGATTGATAGCCAATAAGAGATCAAACAGCCAAAAGTTCCAGCGGAAACCCAAAAAGAAACAACAAGCATCTAATCATAAATAGTCACTGACAGAAATACAAAGACCGAATCGACAGCTCTCCTCTTGGGCTTTTTCTTGATTCCAACCTACAAACCTGTCATAATATGACCGGTTAAAACTGTACGGGTTAACACAAGTAGTGAAGAGGTGGCTTAGAATTACACATAATCCATCGTGGCCTCAAATTTCTTTGAAAAACTCAAAAAAATTATTTCTTATTGGCTAACAAGATGAATTATCGTGATACATATATGCCACTAGTTTGAAACAGTCGAGGTATTCCAGTACTGCCTGAGCGTGTGTCCATATATATATATATAATTGTGATCACTAGCTAGAAAACCACCTTCCTATAAGAGACGCCCAAGTTAATGGAGAGAGCAGTAAAGAAAAGAATGCTTATAATATTTTGATCCTATAAGCACCCGCAATGATTCCAAACACTTCCTTTTGACCAAAACAATACAAGAAGAAATGATATTATAAATTACTTAAATACATCCAATCATTGCAAGCTATAGAATAGGAGATGATTATTAAAATTTAGGCTTATTTGAAAGATACCCTAAAAAAAATGTGAAATCTAGAGAAGAAAAAAAGTTTTTGTCGACTCCAAGTCCTTTTGTTTAGCCTAACAAACGGGTTCTTGTTGGTACATGAAAATTCCAGGCCCTATAAAATATTTTAATTGACTCTTTTTATAAAAATTGAAATGATTAATTATTTATCAACTATATATATATATATATGCACGAATGCTAAATGATTGTTAAGTGGACCGGCGACATTATTTAAAATAATGTGCATATAGCAGACAAGAGAAAAACCATCTATATGTCATTGATGATGAAACTTTTCGTTTAAGGCAAAGGAAGGGAATCGTGAAAGCTCAAACAAAGAAAAGATAATAGGGAGAAAAATTCCAAGCTCTTTTCCTTTACTAGCTAGGAATCATGTCCAAGATAGTCACATAACAGCTAGCATTTTACACAAATATTATGAAAAAGCTTGTAGTTAGTGGAATAATGTAGGCAAGAAAAGTCATGGATTCATAAACTCGAGGAAGGATTGGCCATGAGGCTTGGTTCGAGGTTCTAGCGTGGAAACCCTTGGCTCAAACTGTTCTAAGTGGAGAAGAGGTCAGGAAACATATTATCAGGAATGACCCGTTCAAAGATATTGAATAGTTAACTTAAAATTACCACTATCAAAGAATGGTCAAATAAAACAGAAATACCGATTTCCATCGGTATATTGCAATAACCTTTATAGGTATAATTGTTTATCCTTCTATCCATTCATATATACCGATAATAAATTCTCTCGACATGTATCAAGCAAATTACAATGGAAAAATAAAGATTGAAAAAAAACTAGATAATACAATTACATGTAAATTTTACAAATGACATTACCGATAAAATTAATATATACCAAGTCAAATAAAACAGAAATACCGATTTCCATCGGTATATTGCAATAACCTTTATAGGTATAATTGTTTATCCTTCTATCCATTCATATATACCGATAATAAATTCTCTAGATATGCATCAAGCAAATTACAATGAAAAAATAAAGATTAAAAAAAAACTAGATAATACAATTACATGTAAATTTTACAAATGATATTACCAATGAAATTGATATATACTGGGGGAATTATAGAGGGTGCTATAGTGGAATTCAAAAAAAAAAAAATTACACAATGACATGATATTTTTATTGATGGAATGACCAATGAAGTTACTAAAGAAATAATTTTATAGATAATACCGTTGATAATATTTAATTTATGACCTCACGATTGATCCTCCTCTCCCCCTCTCAAATTTCTCCTTCCTCCTTATGTATTTTTTTCTACAACAAACAATCGCCTCCTTCCCTCTTGTTCTCAACACAATTTAACCTCCACAATAAATCTAACAACCACAACACTTAGTTTTTCAACATCCGTGTTCTGATTTAAATTTTATTGAGGATTTTTCACAAATCTATCCTTTTTTATCTAAACTCAATTTTAAAAGGTTAATTTATTTATTTTTATATATTTTTGTAGTATATGTATTTTATTTAGGTGTTATCTTGTTTTATAGTTTTTTTCTCATACAAGTTTGTTGTATGGATTTATGATTTGTCCATGTTAAGGTTTGTTTTAGATTTTGTAAAATTATATTTGTTTGTAAATTTATGAAACTTGTGTTAAATTTTTGACTTAGACATGTTGAGATGAAATCAATAATGGCTTGTTTAACATGTCTTTTTTATATTTTATCATTTTATTGCTGAGTTGAAATTTTCAGTAAATATGTTGAAATTTAAATTTATGTAAATAATTGATAATGAATTAAGAGTACTATAAAAATATATTGAATAAGTTTGAGCTAATATGTAAATAATTGATAATAAATTAAGAGTACTGTAAAAATATATTGAATAAGTTTGAGCTAACATAATTAATTAATACATGTTATTATCATTATTTTATATAAATTTGATATAAGTAATGGATGATTATTTATAGATGTATAGAGATTCACCCTAAGGGTTGTGGAGGATAGTTATTTTACATCATTATTTTATATAATCTATTTGGTTTATTTGTTACTCCTTATTCTTGTTGGTCGGTGATACTCACAATTTACAACCTGTCATCGAGGATGTGTATAAGGTCAAAGTACATATTTTATCTATGATCATACTCGGTTGTAAGAAACAAGTCACATATTAAGGCTTCGATATGCGATGCCTATATTATTGATAAGATCTTAATAATTATCTCATATTATTTCAAGCCTCAATTAAAAATAAGAATCAATTGCATTATAAAGCATGATGACAATAAGGTGATGATAGTAGGGAAGTGCTTTTGTGTGAGAACTTAACAATATTTTCCCATCTTGGATGACCTGTACCAAAAAATATTATGGTGGGAAGATATTTGCCAGAAATAGAATTTCAACAAGACATAATTATGTGTTATTTAAATGTGATGAACTGATACCTTTTATTCAGTAAGTATATTACTTAACATGTCATTATTTTTAAATAATTTATCTTTTATAATATTATAAACTGATACATTGTTTAATTTCTCATAAGCAACATCTTTAATATTTATTATACCAAAACTCACAATTGACTGAATTCCAAATCTTTTGATTATAAAATGAATAATTTTCTACATGGTTCAAAAAACATGCAAGTATTGGTTAATTATTATTATCTCTCAGGATACTTAATTTCCTTACACATTTCTCATTAATTGTTCATGATTGTATTTCAAGTGTGTTTGGCAGTATGGTGATGGTTGCTTTTCAAATAACTTTTCATGTTGAAATCGGTTGCTTTTCAAATAACTTTTTGTGTTGAAATGCATATCAATGATGGTTTTTTTTTTGTTTTTTTAAAAATAATTTTTAACATCAGCACATCAAAACGATTCAAAATGTACAAACCACATTAAATTTTAGCAAAAAATTTAAATTTTTTAGGAACACAGGTTGAACCGCGTTCCCAAACAGCCCCTTCTTGTATTAGGTTTATCAATTGAAAAAGAATGCTAGTGTTACTTTGTCTTTATTGAGTTCGGGTCCTTAAATAAAGGTGAAGTGCTATAGTGGGTATTTCTTTAATGGACATGTGTTTTATACTGAAGAATTGAGCAGGGTAAAAAGACATATAATCATAGTTTTGAAACCCAGCTCAACGGGACTCGAGGCTTTAACAGGGTCGAGTTGAAAAAAATAGGGAAAGAAAAAACCTGGTGTGACATGGTTGACTCGACGAATTAACTAGGTAAGACCTGGTCAAAAACCTGTTGCAACCAGTTGACTTTTGTTTTTTTACTGAAACCATATCGTTTTGATTTTTTATATATAAAAAAAAGAATTGAATTGGGCGACCCGATGACCCGGTCAAAACCCGAAACCCGGGCCTTGGTCTAAAAACTATGCATATAATAGTAGGGTTTATGTTAAAGGATCAGACTACTATGGAAAGCTGGAAAATGTAATTGAATTATAATATCATAGTGAGTAGAATATAGTATTTTTATTTAAATATTTTTGATATAACACCACTGATAGAGGAATTAAAGTAGATTCTCATCATAATTTGGTCAAAATTAATTCAAATGCTAGACTCCACAATATCGATGATATTTTTATTTTTGTCAAGCAATGCAGCCAAAATTGTTACACAAACACCTTTTCCTTTAGAAAGAATCGTTTAAGAGTTGATTGGTTATCCGTAATGGAAACCAAACTCAAGGTTGTGTTAAGGTTGTTCGGGATGACAATAATGAATTAATTATAGTAGATGATGTCTTTCAACTTAGTAAGTGAGTTAATCCATATCTAGTTACTTTCTTTAATGACTTTGAAGAAAATTCAAATTTTTACATTACTGAGAATATTTTTGTTGATGTTGACGCTAAGGAGTTGAATGATGTTTTGAATTATGACGGATATACACAAGTCGATGAAAATAATAAGAATGAAATCAATATAGAAGATTATGATAGAGATGACGACAAGTTAATTGATGAAAAAGAAGGTAATTTTCATTAATTTGCATAATACAAATGTGTAATGCTATAAATTATAATTTATTATTGAATGACGATAAAATATTTATTTTATTATTATAATGTGAATCGGTGTTATTATGTTGTGTGTGAAGCTATGAATTTAAGTCTTTGCATGATGAATATATAGAAAATACAAATATAATTTGGTATAAGACATTATTTTATACTGATGGAAATACTAATAAACTGTACATGACATATGGGTATATCAATAAAATATATCAATCAGTACATTTTAGTGACTGAGAATTGTTCCCCTTCTTCCTGGTATTCATTAAATACACATATACGATAAAATATGTTGGTCGGTATATTCTAGTGATTATGATAATTATTCACTTCTCAATATGCTGATAATTAATATTCTTTTAATTGTTCATTTTTTTCAATGGCATCACTAATGGAATAAAAAGTCATCGATAATATTTAGTAGGCTTTCTAAAAGTTTTTGTGCAAGTTAAGAATTTTCATTCGACTTTACAAATAAAATCATCGTTGATAATTACATAAATAAAATTAAATTAAAAACCAGAATCAAAACAGACGAGGTGTCATCTTCATCTTTCTTCTTCTCTCACAAAGTCATTTCTCTCTCTTTCTTTTTTCTTCTCTCTTTCCTTTTCAACTAAAATCATGCATTCTCTTTTCTATTCATCTTAAGGTATATTGTCTTTCTTTATTTTTCTTTTTTTATTTTATTAACAATCTCTCTTTTTTTTTAAATTATCAGCTGAAATTAAGCACACCATTAAGGTAAAAATTTCTCATTCCTTTTTCTTCCTTTTTTTGTGTTTTTCTTGCATTATTTTTTAATTTTTATCATTATTTTTTTTAATTTTATGTTCTTAATAATTTTATGAATTAATAAATGTGTTGAATTGTAGTTGTTATTGAAATAATTTTGCATTATTTTACTGAATTTTAGTTATTTGTTTTCCAAATTTGTTTTTGAATTTCAATTAAATGTGTAGGAATAATTTTAATTATTACTTTGTATTTATTCCATTTAGAATATTTTTTTGTTAATTTAGGATTAAAGATATTACCACTTAGAAATAATTTTTTTGAATTTTAGTTGTTCTTGTAATAATTTTTTATTATTTTTTTGAATTTTATTTTTTTTAATTTTATTGTTCTATTTTAATTAAAAAAATAAAATATTTCTAACAAGATTATCAATGTAACAATTTCGTTGATATATTCCAAAGAGAAATGAAAAGGAATTATTACAAATATCATTGTTAACTCATCGATAGAATTACAGATAATAATATATCGATGATATGTTATATTTACAGATAAATATATTGATGGACAAATAAAAACAACAATTACATTATATATGGTTTTCCTGTCGATAACATGTTAAATTTACAAATGGAGATACCAACAGAATAAAATGAATAATTATTTTTTGGGGCATTTTGTATGTTTATAAATCCATTAGTATATTTATTATTAATAAACCATAAATTACCATAGAGAGTTTTTACAATGAGCTATTTTTATCCGTGAATTTGTTGGTGATGTACGTGCCAATAGACTATAAGTATAAATACCAACATAAATTATAAATTTTTATTGGTAAAACTATTAAATAGGGTAGTGTACTTAAGTGAATATGATCAAAAACAAAAAATCAGGTAGAATTCCAAATAGAAAAGGATTACCGGAATAAATTGTAATGAAATTTAGAATATACATGCTTTATCATTATCGAATTTAGTTGCCTCCACAATTTGATAATACCAGTTTTCTACGGTAACTTAGTTGCTTGTTGAATTGAACCTTTGGCTTGAAGAGGAAGTGGCCTTTTCCTTTCCTTCTCTACTTTCTCTATGCAATAGCCAATAGATGTAAGGAGTCTCTATGTGCAGTGAAAAAACATGCGGTCATCAAAGTGCAAGCCAGGCAATGCAAAAGGAATGTCTCAAAAGCAGTCAAATGCGCTCAAGTCCCTGACTGGGTAATAGTAAAATTCTCAAACCTGTGAACAATCCATAAAGGCATCCACCAGCTCTCCTCTCTTTTTTCTCAAAAGTGCGTTTTTATGGGGTTTCCTACCTACTTCAAGATAGTGACGGCTAAAGTAGTTTCCATGCTTCACGAATGTGCCTCCGGACAACTTGAATTCAATGCCAGCACAACTTGAGCAAACTCAAACATTAGTATTGGGAACTTTTGTGGGTGCATATTAGCATGGCTTCAAATGGACTCGTGGTAGACAAACTACAGTAATAGTCAATTTTGGTGGCGTAAGTATTAGCAGCTTGTGTTCTACATCTATACAGGAAGATGATGTCTAAAATAGTTTTTAATGGATGAGCATATTTTGTATATATTATTTTTATTTAAAGTATGTATTTAAAGGATTAAAGACAAGATAATAAACTTAATATATTTAAGTTTGGCATAATACTAAGCTTAGATATCATAGATCTAACTTATTTTTAGGTCTGATATCCTTGGATTCAGCTACGCTCTAAGATCAAGTACATGTGATTTTAGCAAGCTAAAATTTATTTAATTGAGTCCTTAATTATTTTTAGATCTAAAATTATAATTCCCTGTATGAATTACATTATAATCTTTGATTTCTAAAATTTATTTCTGATCAAGTCATACTTAACTAATTATTCTATTTTAATTTCTAATTAATGATTCTTGTATGAGTGACTTATTAGGCTCTCTAATAATTTCGCTTAAATACAAATCATAATTTTAAATAAAAATAAAAAATAAATATATTAAATAATTTAATTTACTATCAATTCAATAATTAATTGATTTATATTTGAAAATCAAACACAATATTTGTCAACCTGTCATAATCCTTTAAATATAAGGAAAGTCATAAGTGATTTAGTTTAACATTTGAATAACTAGTTTTTCAGTGTAATTATTATTCCTTCATTAATAATATTTTGATTTAGATATTATAGTATAAAGTATGTCTGTTTTGTCAAATAATTTTAGTTCTCAACATTATAATAATTGATTATTCAAATAAAATTTGAAATACTTTTCAAATCTCATTCCCTCTTAAAAAAGAATTTTAAATTCAATACTATTTGAGAATATATAAAAACTTTTCTAATTCACCTATAGTGATAAATCATCCGTTGATTACTCAAATATCTTCATATAGTTTATGTTATATCTAATATTTGTTCATTTATTACTCTTGATTAGAACAATGTGTAATCATGATCAAAGCATAACACTCATTATATAAGATAACTCGATGATCTCAAGTTTAAAAATCACTTATACAACTATCACGTGAGTCTTTTTTATATATCAATTATCTCAAGTCTTTCCATAAACATGGATAATCTCTCCATATAAAATTTTATTGCAGATCAGTTTAGTACTGTACATGTTATTTGACTAGAACCTATATATTAATTTCAAGTATTTCTTATATATCAATTTATTAAAAAAAAAACTTTTTTTTAATAAAAAAATAAACATAATATGTATAAATCTCAATAACTATAATTAATATTAAATATTAATAGAATATAGCTCATAAACATTTAATAACAATGTTTTGATATAATAAAAATTATATAATTATAATAATTTTATAATTTTATTTACAAAATATTTTTGTTTTATCAACTTTAATTTTACTCTGTATTTATTAATTAAATATAATATTATATTCTCAACATGCTGCGTGTAACTAATCAATTTAGTACATGCCATATTCATAAGATAGTAATTGTTAGCCTCCAAACTCTGAACAACTAAAAGGAAAGGGGATTTTCGCCTAGTCTCTTGAATGTCACAAATTCTAGACTCTCATTTGAAGATCGATGGAATATATCTACACAAAGGTGCCCATGATCTCAAACGCAATGGAGAGCGAAAATGGGAGAGAGAAGATGAAAGTTAATATCCTAGCTTCCATTGTACATGCTTTTCACCCATTAACAAACTTTTTTCTACGTACTTAACTAATAAAATATAAAATATTTAATTATATAAAATATAATTAAATTGATCAGATTTTAAATTTATTTTTTAAAAATTATCAATTTAAGTTTTACAAATCTCAATGCTACCAAAAGCTTACATATTTATTAATTTTAAAATTTATAAAATTAATTAAAATATATATAAACTGATCCAAACACTTATATTAATAAAAAATATATATCAAATACCAAGAAATTTTGAGATGCGGCAAAAAGAAAGAAAGTTACACAATATAATGTAAATAAAAACTAGAGTTCCTTAATTAATTTCTAAAATTTTATATCTCTAAATTTTAAATAAACATTAAAATTATAATTTTAGACAACTGATTAATATAATTCTATTAGCATTGGAATTTCTAACTAAACAAATTGATTTTTATAAATCTTAAAGATTAAGTCAATAATATAATAAAAATATTATGTCATAATTTAAAAAAAGAAAAAGAAAAAGGCCCCCGACAGAAAGGAAGTTCATTTGTTTCGTCTCTTTCGTTACTCCATGGGAGGAGAAAGGACAAGGATGATGAAAAAAGAAGCTCGGTGGCAGGTGAAAATTTCGATTTGGGGTAGAGAAGAAACAGTGGAAACAACGTTTAAATTTTCAATTTGTATTCAGAAAAATTTGTTCTAGCCCACCCTGTAGCCGATTATCATTATATGTTGTTAGTTTTTTTCTTTAAATTTTTTTTTTTATTTTTAACTTTTAATATTTAATTAATTAAAGTTAGATTTTTTAATTTATTTCGATAAGAGTTTCGTGTGATATTTTTACCATCTCATACCCTAAAATATGTAGTTTTGAGCAGTGATTTACAAAATAAATGTCATAAAAAAACCCGTAATCATTTAAGTATTTAAAAAATATTGCATCTGATTTTTTTACATTATAATGTCTTCACATTTTTTTAAAGTAAGAAAAAATGATCCGACAACATGACGCAGGTCAGAAGAACCAGTCTTCACTTATAGACGAAGCAAACCACACTTTAAGTGATCTGTGTCGAAAGTTCAGTATGAAATGTACTTAAATTACAACCATATCAAAGCACTCAGAAGTTGCATCGCAAGCACAAAAGTTCTTTATAATAGAAAGGATATCGTGCATCTTTCAAGGTAAATTACATTTACTATATTACAATATATCTCCGAGAAGCATCATAAATGTCTTCTTATCCTTCACACAGTTTAATTAAACAACCAGGTTGTAAGAAATCCTTTGCTTTCGAAGAAGTAACTGACTCATTCCGATTAAAGAACAAAAAAGAAGAGGGAATCTCGCCACTTGCACGGTATGCCAACCAGAAAGAGGGCTTCATAAACAAACAAAAACTGACTTTCGAAAGGTAGACCATGACCACTAGCTCTTGCAATGGCATGTTCATCTCAAATCAACATCACATATAAAAAAGTCGTGTAACGACCAATAAAGTTGTAAATTAGAGCTCCTTGCAACTTTCCCTTCTCTTGGTAAAACCTTAGATGATGCAACAAAGTCACCGATAACTGGCATCCGTACAGTTGCTATCTCAGCCAAAGCGCCTTTTGAACAAATAATGCCGCTTGGATGGGTCCTTGGGCTTACCCTTTATCTGGCCCTTCCCACCCTTCTGCCCAGTACTGCAGACAAGTGAAGAAAACGACAACATTTACAAGGAAGGTCACAGAACGCCCTTTATACTTTGTACAAGAGAGAAAATACAGCGGAGCCACAGAACAATGAGGCAGCGTACCTGTATTCCATATAAACCATCCCGTTTGCACCTGACATGGCACTCATGGATCCCATATAGCGACGGGTTTTGTGAAGAGCTATGTCATCTGCATCCTCGTCTAGCTGTTCTAAACCAACAGCATCATCTCCAGCACTCAAAACCTGATGAGTCAAACAGTCAAAAATTGGATTCAAAAATCAAATGATCAATCAAAAAGTCAAACAGTCAAAACTAAAAGAGAAATACCTTCGCAAGAAGTCCCAATTGATCCTCAAGACTGTGATAGCTCAAATCAGCTCCTGAATCAGCTGGAGGCAAGCTTGTTATCACCTGTCAAAGGTATATCCGTCAGAAGTCAACTACACAAATACTGATATCTATATGTATGATAGCCAATACAAAACAAAACGTGCAGCATCATATCAGTTTTAAGTTTAATGCAAACCTAGGCTACAAAAATAAAGCCTTATTTTAAAAAGAAAAAATTCAACCAAGGTAGATTCCAATTGCAACCACATGCAAAGCAGAGTTGCGCAACTACTGCATAGCATGTAAAAGTTGTCAACAAGTTACACCCATAGAAAGGGAAGGGGCGTTTGAATCATGTCTAGATCCCTGTACAAGCACATTGGCATTCAATTGTGAGCATGTCAAACATTTGCTTCAAATATGTCATCTCAAATTGCAGCATACTACATGCCAGATATGAAACATCTATAACAAATACTTAACATGTATAACAGTAATGCTGTGCACATTTCCCAATTCACAGTCAAAATGAAAAGGTTTCAACTAGATTTTCCTTTCGAGAAAGAATATCACATAAGAATATTTACCTTAAAGCTATAACCTTGATCAATCAGAAACTGTTGTCTTTTGGTTGAATAGTACATCTCCTGCACACGCAGAGAACTATTTAGGGTATCAAGCTTGACCAAAAACATGAATAATCTGGAGGGGCATGAGCCCTGTCAAGGAAGAACTTTCTGGTGGCTTCTAAGCTAATATTCAGCAACAGTGTAAATAATTTTCCATAAAATTTATTTCCAATTTGGAGGACGCCTTGTACTCCAATTCTTACACTCTTTGTTTTCCTTAACAGCAAAAAGAACATCTTAGGTAAGATATACTTCTCCAACTACTGTCAGCATCAATCATCTGTGGTTAGGAATATTCAGATTTCAGAAGTTTAGAATATAGAAAATCAGTGCTTACCTGTGTATCAGTAGATACAAGAGAATAGAAGAAAGCATTATACTCTTCTTTGCCTCCTGCCATTCTATCTTGAAGTTTACCCTGTCAATGGACACAAAACACATTTCAAGACATTATGGATAGGAGACTTAGGGAGGAAGCAGCATCACGACAATTAAAACAACCTTCAGTTGGTTGGTTATAATCACTAAGAAACAGAAATCTGTGTGTGCATGGTTTCTTTCTGATAACAAAGGCCTAAATTGCATAAATCATTATTTCAAAACAACCCACACGTGAATGAACCACAAGATGCTAAAAATTAGCTAGATCTCACAGATCAAATCAGTTATGGCTTGAGTCATGGCCACAGAAACAGTTTTCAATGAAGTAGAAGTTAAAACTAATGCGGGAGCAACTTGTTTAGTTTTTCTTATTGTTTTGGCTTTCTCATTTAGTTTACCGATCCTTGGAATCTTTGATTCTTTTTTCTCTACTAGTAATATAGCTTTTAATAGTGATTCCTTCTCCAATAAGGATTGGGATATAGGCCTAGAAGTAGTATAAATAAGGCTGCCTTGGCTCTTTTACAGAGATGTTATACTTTTTATCAAGCAATTTATGCTTTAGAGGTTTCTCTACAGATGCTAAAACTCTATCTCTTGTTCCAGCTTCAACTTTCTCCTAGTTATTGCCATTATTTTACTGTTCTTTGCTGTTTTTTTAGATTTCTCTTTCCCACCCTACGTCAAAAACTAATCATTCTTCAATCAGGTACATGATTACACTCAGTAAAACCAGTGTTTAAATCTACATGGTGCAAAATCTTCCAAAAGGTTGTAAATCAACCCAGCTGAATCCAAGAAAAGAAGAAGAAACTGCATAACCAACCTTTGCTCTCAGAATACGACCCAATCGTTGAGCTTCTTGTCTTCTTGAACCAGCATGTGATGATATCTGGATTATCACATTTGCCTCGGGAATATCAATCGAGTTATCACCAACCTGTAAATGAAATAAAATCAATCAGGATAAGTTGCTCAGTTCTTATTGACACTCAGTTCTCAGCAGTAAATAGTTTCCACAAGCAAGTCTCTAGCATCCACCCAAATGACAGTAAAATCAGTAATTACATATGGATAGAGGACAAGACCAAATAAGAACTCATTAATTCATATCTGCTTTAATGCAAAACCACTTTTATTTCTTCTTTTTTCCCCACTAAATGACCAAGGGCAAATACTTGGAGAAAATTGTACAGGCTAGACAAACCAACCTTACTTGAATGACTGTTTGGTGAAATGATGCAATAGTTAAAGCTGGATACCTTAGACAAGAAGACAGTATTTACTTCACTACTAGTTTTGAACGCATGGAGAATTTTTGTCCTCTCAGCATGGCTGCATATCGCACAACATGTTCGCGGTAAATAATATGAAACATGTAGAGTTGAAGCTAGCTTTTACAGCAATTGTGCAAATAAATCACCTGGTTGCACCATAGATCATAGGCTTGTGAAGTTTCATTGCATACTCTGTGAGTGCAAAAAGATTATCAGCAAAGACAATTATCTTATCACGGCGCTGCTCTTCATGAAATCTTATAAGAAATTCGCATGCCCTGAATTTGTTAGGATTCATCACATAAAGTGCCTGAAATTGTAAGAGAGTCATTAAAATGTCAGCGGAAAAGAACATTGGCCAAAGAGAAGCACAGTGTATAAGTAGCAATTGACTAGCAAACCTGCTTCTTCTTTGAATTTTCTTTCTTTAGATACTCAGCAAAAAACTCTTTCGTCATTGGGCACCATACTTCAGCACACTGCACATTTGCAATGAAACCCCCTTTTACTAGATCCAACCAGTTTGCTTCATATAGTTTAGGACCAATAAGGAAGTTCAGATCGGTAATCCTTTCATCCTCTCTCACAAGTGTTGCTGTTGTTGGATAAACCAGTTAGACTTGCTAGTCAATATAAGACAAAGGCTGAATGAGAGAGATGCAACTGAAAGAACATACCAGTAAGCCCAAGTTTGCAATGAGATTTAGTGATGCTGATAACTTTACGAAACATATGAGCAGGAACGACATGGACCTAAACAAAGAAAGATGTATTTCAGCCCAAATGTGTACAGAAGTTGACAACATACTCTCTGCACACTTACCTCATCCATTAGAAGAAGTCCCCACTCCCTATTTCTTATTTCTTCAATAATCTTTTCAGATTCTTCTGATCGTTTTCCACCAAAAGCAACCATGTTATATGTTGTCACCACAACCCCAGCATTTCCCTTGAATCGTTCTTTGCTGTCAGATGTAAAACGACAAATTTGATCCTGTGAAATGTCTGACCAGAGCGAGAATTGAAAGGCCCATTGATCAACAGAAACAGCATTTGTTGCTAAACAGAGGCAACTTTTCTTTATTCGACAAGCTGCAGAAACACCAACTAGAGACTTTCCAGCTCCACATGGAAGAACAATAATGCCAGATCTTGCTCTGCCTGAAATATCAACCACATGGTTCAGTCAATCCACGCTTAAGTGTTTTATATCCTATTAAGAGAACATAAATCGGAGAACAATAAACACGCCTTAAAGTTGGATTCAGCAAAGTACAATTTAATTGCAAGATCATTTTACCATTTCCAAACATTTTACTGAGGCTTTTCTCTTGATATGGTCGTGGTTGTGCATGAGGCTTTAATTCCATATTCAGGTCAGGGTTGACCTGCAGCATCAAAAGAGCATTAGCTACAGTTGAAAACTCAATTTGCATGCTCAAAAAAGAACTGATTCTGTAAAGTTGTTGCAGAGCTTCCACAAACAGCATCCCCAATTATTCACATTTTCCAACAAGACCACTACTAATCTAGTCATGAATTCATTTTGATATCTACTGTATGCTATTTCCATGCTAAACATTCTCTACAGGAGGGGGGTAAAAGTTATTTACAGTGTCATTTCTGAAATCATACTCCTCCAACATTGGATAATTTAAAGCATTTGGCAAGCACCGCTGCTTAACATTTTCAACCTGTCAGAAGGAGAGACAAGTCAGAAGGAGAGACAACAGAAGATTAACATAATTTGGCAAATTCACCTCAAACAATGAAACAGCATAACCATGCACACAGTGCACTACCTGTGAAGGGTCAACTTCAAATGAGTGAGTTTCTTTTTCTTCTGCTGCAGCAGCCAATTCTGCTTCATTCAATAATCCATCATGACTAGTTCCAATTTCCCCCGCAGCTTTGCTAATTGTAAATCCCTCAGTTCCATGTGAACTCTACAGGTTTGTAGAATTATAAATAATTTCAAGATTCAGCTCATAGGGCACAACAATGAAAATGGGAGGAATGCTACTACAATCTAAGAAACCTGGAGAGAAACAATGAAAGCATACACATCCATGAAATAAGTAACTCTGAGCTATTCCAAAATCATGTGAGACTATTCAGTTCAATGAAATTCGTGTGATAATAACCTTCAACTATTTCAACTCATCCTAAAATACTGAATTCAATCAAATTAAGAATACAGACCTCGGGTTGAATCCTTGCTTTAGCTATAACTTCATCCTTTAGCAACTTCTTTAATACCTATAAAGACCACAAAGAAAGAGAAACACACGAATATCAAATATACATGACACTAACCAGAGAAAGAGGGGGGAAGCCAGAAACAAAAAACCAACTTGCCTCAGGAAATGGGGATTCAATGAAGTACCGATTCTTCTTAAGCACGAGCTTTACTTTACCGTAATTAGCAGTAGAAGCATGTATAAAATCAATCATCTCTTTCGGCAACTTGGTCTTCGACAACTTATTCAAAACTGAAATTATTGTTTCAGTCTCTAAACCCACCGACACCGCAGCATACAAGGAATGTGGAGTTAGATTGTACTCGTGCATTGACTCGGGCCTATAATCAAACATCTCAAAATCTCAGATCACACATGAAATTAACATCAAATAGTACACATGCGTTTTATGGGTCATAAGCTATACCTGCAAACAGGCTCGGCAATGGCAATGAGAAAATCATAAGCTTGCTTATACAAAGAAGAGAAAGTCTCAAGGAAAATTCGCCCATCTGCACAAGCCCATAATGGGCGGTTCGCGTGATCGGGCTTCAATTCCAATTTGCTAAAATCCCTCTTTTTTCCTTCTGTCCCGCCTTCAAAATCAATAACAACGATGGATTTCAATTCACTGGCATAAACCCATTATCATCAACACTGAAAAAAAAATCAGGCTAGATTCTCAATACCATCGCGAAAATCATCCCCAGCTTCTTCAGGGTAAAAAACATCATCATCAGCCACTGAGCTTCTATAATCATCCTGTAAGCATCACAAAGCAAGAATTAAGTAATTGAAAAGGTCGGATATGTAAGAAATTGAAGATAGATTAAAGGGGGGAAAATAGAACTTTTTTATTCACCTTTGATGTGAATTTGAATTTCTTATTTGGTCGACCACTTTTATCACCTGAAACAGAAATTTGGTAAATTAAACCAAAGTCAACAAAGATCTGTCTCACTGATTAAAACATTATTACGGAATCTTAAGTTTTGTTAGATTTTTTCCGTTCATTACCGTGTCCCATGTTTTTGTTTTGTTAGCTTTGGGAAAGGGTTGTTTTCAGAACCTGCCAATAAACTGCCACGAGAACCTTATATACAAGAGAGGAGACCACCGCTTTCATGTGGTGGAGTCCGAGTTGCTGTTTGTTTATAGGGTAGCGGGTGGCCTATGGGCTTCTAGCTAGGTCTGTGTTGTGGGCTTGGGAAACACATGGTTTTCTGGATAATGCATACTCCCTTGTCTACCGATCTACCCATTAACAGCCTATTTGTTTTTCATTTTAAAAGTTTAAAAAAAAATTAAAAGAATTTTTTATTATTTTGAAGTTTTTTATTATTATTTTCATATATTTTAAAAATAAATTTAAAAAATAAAAATATATATTATTTTAATATATTTCCAAACAAAATAATATTTAAAAAATTAATCATTATTATAATAATATACAAACTCTAAATCATCATATTCATGTTAGTAATTTTTCATTAGTGAAAGGTAGTATAATTATAGGTTTTTTTATAGTAAAGAATACTTGATTCATTTTATATGTTAATCAGAACTAAATATTATTCCAAATAATTTTAAGATCACATCTTCTATATAGATATAGATATAAATATGATATATTTAGATAAGTTTTAATAAATTTTCTT